>NC_086379.1:2947039-3247039 GCF_036588685.1 Mytilus trossulus | reverse complement strand
TATACATTATCATGTCTCGTTCCGAACTTGTTTTCTCTAAAGGCTTTTGTAACGTGTGAACGTGTAATACACGGCCCGTTACTTTAAACAGTTTGCCTCTTTAGTATGTTGTTAAGAAACCATTATCGTTACTCGTGTTCTGATTTGATTTGCGTCTGCGCAATAAAAAACAAGAATTAGGTAATTGATTTTGTCACCTATGAAGTCCGACTTTGAAGTCACTTATTGAAATATATCCATTTTGGTATATGTGACAAAATTATCGAATAAGTACCATGGGGGTGTCCCCCATTCAAAGTTGTTATTTATATACAATCAAATGAATTATTGTCAATCTTAGATATTAGACACACTTTTTTCAAGAAGATGTGAATTAAGAAAACCTACACAAGAAAGTTTATGACCGTCTTAAAACCGCAACTTTGATACATTATTGGCACATGAGAGTCGCGTGCCTCATAAAAATGCGACAAAATAAATAACAAATCGCGTGTAATTCCATGGACGAGGAAATGATAATTTTTTCTTTGTCAACAACTCCTTCAGTAATTTATTTTTACTGAATTTGCCTACGCTAATGTTAGGACAAAGGATGAAAACAAATTATTTTGCAGTTTAACGATTTAATATCAACACGGCAAATACATATTTGCCATTATGATATATCTGGAAAAAAGATGCGCTAAATCCTGGTCTAAATCGGTAAATTCGTATTTCCTCGGAGTAATGAAAGAGAGACAACTCTCGAATTTATATTTGCATTAAATCGACAACACAAACTTTTTGACACATTCCCCATTCCCATTCTCAATTTTATCTAGTATTGAAATAATTATCATCTGTATAATTTGAGATAGGTTCGTCATTGTAATAAACAATGCAACTGTAACTGTACAAATGATTTTATGGTACTGGCCTTGCCTGTAATTGAATATATGTGACTTAAATAAAATGAAGAAATATCAAAATAACATCTGTCTGAACTTTGAATATTTCATTTCAATGTGTAAAAAAAAGTTTTTTCTGTTACAAATCACGATGTATTGTTTAATTTGTACATATCATGCTGTCCATCAATGGCCCTTGATTGGAATAATAAATATTTTATTCTTTTTCTATTCTAAAACGTTTTACAACTTAAACTTTTATATTTGTTGACTGTTTTTACAGTTTGTTTTTTAAAGGAGAAAAAAATCAAAATTATATATATGATTCAAAATTACAAATATGTTAAAAGCTTTTGCAATGGTGATAAATCAGTTAAAATGCGAAGAAGATTCATAGTGAAGATGAATATGTCATAAGTGATTTGTCCTATGAAGCTTTATCTTGTCTGAAGTTGAATTACAAAAAAATATAACATTATATATACAAAAATCAACGCTAAATTGATTCATTACCCGAAGAGCATCATTAGCATATAGGTATACACAGTTTTTGATATAAAAACTTCTGATAAATACTGTAATGTAATCCTAGGGATTTCCACAAAGAAATCCGTTTTCGACCACTTTTTGTGTATTCTGCATGTTTTTCAGTCTTATAAACGAAAAATTTAGTGTTAGTGCTCTTTCATGTCTAAGTGACCTTATCTATACACCCATTATTCGTGTAGAGGGATGAAATGCCATCATTTTCTTTTTTCAAAGTCAATATGTTTGTAGATATTGGAATCTTATCGGAATTAGACTAACGAATACATTATTAAAAAGTCAACTTGAATAACCAATATCTTTGAAATAAACTTAAAAATAATTCAAATATACTTTTTTGGTATGATAATGCCTTTTAAAAACATTCATAATTTATATATAGTACAAAAATATTATGACAGACAGTTGTTTTCAGTGTAAAAAATATTTTAGAAAATGTTAATAAAATTTCAGTATTTATATCCTTAGTTTAATTTCGTTTGGTTAAAAAAAATATACAAGTAATGTTACAAAATATTCTGTTCTCTCAAAGATTTGTATACTATACCTATTCTTGGTTGTTTACTATACAGTTTGGATTTTAGCAATAAAACGTGTCTTAAATAACTGCTCCGGTTTTTAACTCTCATGTTTTTAGTCCGTCCCTTCTTCGATATAACTTCCGGTATCGAAAATCGAAGACTTCTGAGATTTTAGTGTATGCAGGAACTAGACGTCTACAGTATTTTCCATGCTTAGATTGTATTTAATGTAGAATCCAACATATAATGTCTTAAACACCATGTAAATATTATTTTTATTTCATTTCTGGTTAATGTTTTATTGAAAAAGTACTCCCAACCAGACAAGAAATTAGAAAGTGAAAGGAGAGTGTATACATAATATTATACACACATATATATATATGCACATAAACCAGAGGTTGGCAATTTATTCTGACCAGGTGAAACAAACAACTCAATATACAAGAAGCGAATAAATTTTATCTATGACACATTTTAAATACATAATCAATAAAATAAGGCATGTAAGGGTTGAGATAATAAACAATGGCAGTGTCTTGCACGTACCCGCATGCGGATATACATAGCCAAATTAGCCTTCATAGGTTGCACATACCAGCAACTTATTTTATAATTAACTGTCACATGATCGGGAATAAAATGTGAACGATACAAGAAAATTATAAATTCACTTGAACTTTTCATTTCTGAGGACAGTTTATTATAATATTCTTGAACAAATGATATAACAATGTAAACCTTGAACCAATGCCGCCAAATAAAATAATTTGTAATGGGAAAGGAAATTAATTATGAACATGATGAAGAGTAATGCGGAACTGAAATATTTTTTACCAAATAATTAATTTTGTTGTTCATGGACATGGTGAAAATTTATAAGAATTTACCCAAAAGTTATCAAAGCTGGTATAAATAAATTACAAACAGAGACC
This sequence comes from Mytilus trossulus, assembly GCF_036588685.1. Lineage (NCBI taxonomy): Eukaryota > Metazoa > Mollusca > Bivalvia > Mytilida > Mytilidae > Mytilus > Mytilus trossulus. The sequence goes on along the minus strand of NC_086379.1, from coordinate 3,244,150 downwards.
AAAGATATGACTTTTGAAAAAAGTAAACAATAAATGACAAAAAGCAAATACATGTAACAAATTGTATCAACTGGTCAAATTAATACTCACAGTTACTGTAAGGCACTAAATGTGCACCAGAATTCAGTAACCTTGTTTTTTTACCCCTCCCCCCCCCCCCCCCCCCCCCCCCCCCCCCTATTGACATAAAGGTTTCATTAGTTACACTTATACAAACTATCATGAATCATCATATTCAGAAATTCTGAAATCCTGGTACATTTGTAACCTCCTTCAATTCTTTATTCCATTTTAAACCGGAGTTAATTATGAAAAAAACGTTGATGACTTCACGCTGACATGACAAAATTATGTCTATGAGATGATAAACAAAATGATGTCAGTCAATCAGAGGACGCATTACATGTACATCCAAAATTGAATTATGTAATGATGAATAATTTGTAAGGGTCCTACCTTCTTTATGAATATAACTTATGTTTTAAGAAATTTAATTGTAGACTGTATGTAATGTTAAAAGGAAGAAAACTAAGTCCATATGTAATCATTGATAAGCATGATAAGCATGATAAGTAACACACAAAAAACTGTGGAAAACTGGAAAACTGGAAATATATTTTTACAAAATTTGCTTTTGCATACTAGCTTTTGATCATAAACAAGCTTCTGTCCGAGTTTGGTAGAAATCCAGGATAGTTTAAGAAAGTTATTAAAATTTTGAAAACTTTAACCACATATGATAAGATAAATATATTTTATTTCCTAATAATAGGGCTCATAACAAGCATTTAATCACACAAAGTAAAAATAAAAAGCCTTTCTCCCCCACTTGCATACACTCACACATACAACTATCTTTCTATTAAGGATGATTGATTTAACAGAAAAACATGTAAATGAAAAAAATAAAATACAGATAAAAATACCAATACAAATGTATTTTTTTTTACAGACATTGACAGAGTGAATGTACATGTAATGTTAATTCTAATGCAACAACGTTTATTTTGATTGGATAACGTCACTTTCTTACATGGCATCAATTGAAAATTGATGCTATGGGACGTGCGTGCAAGCGCAGACGGCATATGAAAGATTTTAAATACATGTTTTAACGTTGTTTTCTGTCAGTTTCATTAGAATGGAGATAACAATATTGTATTTTAAGCAAACTTAATTTGCGACCATCAAATCCCCAATTGATGCCATCAGAGCTTAAAATGCAATACAGTTATCTCATAAAGGGCAGAAAAAACTTACAGTCCGGCGAGTATTTGGAGGCCTGTGCAAGGCCGACTCAAACTAATTAATCAATTGATATTCTAAACTTGTCATTAAACAGGGTAACTTTAACTGAAACGGTACTGAAGAAAAGTTGAATAAATGAATATTCATAAAACAATATAAAAACATCGAAAGTTAAATAATAAAACAGTTAAATTAACAATCCTTACTTTTATCTTACTGTGTTTAAATAAAATTAAACTTAAAATGAACATTTAAATACTAAATAATTAATCTGCCAAATTAAGGGGAATTAACCTAGGCACATCAAGGCACATCTATTACATTAGCATTGTTACAAAATTTACTTTTCAAATTTTTTTCAGGAGATGTGCATAAAACAAAAGAAACAGTAAAGATAAAATACAATAATAAAGAAATGGCCAATTCTGGTGATGATGGGACAGATAAAAGTTTCCCTGTGAATTTTGTTCCATGTATGTCTCCAAGAGCATGTGCTAGTGCTGTGAGCACCGATTCTGTTGCTAGTGTTCCAGACTCAATACAACCGGAGGAAGAACATCGCTATGTTGAACTTTCCCATCCTGCTCAGCTTTTGTCTGGGTTAAGAGACCTCCAAAACCGAACACAGTTTTGTGACGTTATAATTTCAGTGGACGGGCAGGAATTTCCATGCCATAAAGTTGTTTTATCTGCATTTAGTCAGTATTTTAGGGCAATGTTTGGTGGAGGTTTAGCTGAAAGCCAACAAAGAAAAGTTTCACTAAATGGTGTTGAACCCGCTATGGTACAAACATTAATAGATTACGGTTATACGTCAGAGGTGGTAATTACGAGACAAAACGTCCAATCGCTTTTATCTGCTGCTAATTTGTTAGAAATTATTCCAGTGAAAGAAGCTTGTTGTTTGTACCTTGAAAAAAACATGGATGAATTAAATTGTGTTGGTATACACTGCTTTGCTGAACTACATTCATGCTCGGAATTACAACAAAAATCAAAAGTTTACATTTTACACCATTTTCAGTCAGTATGGCAACATGAAGAATTTCTTGAATTAACCAAAGTAAAATTAGTGGAAATTTTATCTGATGATGATCTCAACATTGACAATGAAGAAATAGTTTATCATGCAGCCATACAATGGCTTGACCATGATGTAGGAAATCGTAGGAATGGATTTGAAAGTGTTTTAGAATGTGTTCGTCTTCCACTAGTCAGTTGTTATTTTATCCATGATCATGTTGAAAGCCATGAAGTTATAAAATGTTCACAAGCATGTCAAAAGCTTGTTAAAGAGGCCAAAGATTTTCATCTCTTGCAGGATAGGAGAGCTGAATTCTCTAGTCCACGTACAAAAGTTCGGAAATCTTCAGGTATGTCATGTGTCATATATCATGGATATATATAGTTATATATACATCAGGAGCCTGTAATTCAGTGGTTGTCGTTTGTTTATGTCATGTATGTGTTACATATTTGTTTTTCGTTAATTTTTTTACATACATAAGGCCGTTAGTTTTATCCTTTGAATTGTTTTTCATTGTCTTATCATGCTTATTGGGGCCATTTATAGCTGACTATGCAGTATGGGCTTTACTCATTGTTGAAGGCCGTACAGTGACCTATAGTTGTTTTAATGTTTGTGTCATTTTGGTCTTTTGTGGATAGTTGTCTCATTGGCAATCATACCACATCTTCTTTGTGTTACACATATTTAAAAATAAGGAGATGTGATATAATTGCCAAATGAGACAGTTCACCATCAGAGACCAAATGACATAGAAGTTAACAACTATATATACATACATATGGGGTACATTTTCTATTTGTACATGTACATACAGCAATGAATTCTAATGCAATAGGAAGAAAACACAATACATATTATACATTGCTAAATTGTAAATTTCAATACAAGTTGCACAACCATGACAACACCATGAATATAGACATGATAGAAAACAAGTTGGAAACTGCTTCAACATGTTCAAGAATTACTTACATTTCAGACTTTGCATAAAAAAATGTATAATCATGTAGCCTTGAGAAAGTTAAGACACATGTACATGTAAGGGTAGATTTTCATTATTGATTTTTGATACAGATAAAACAGAAGTCATTGTAGCTGTAGGAGGGGAAGATGATAAAGTTGTACTTAGAAGTGTGGAGACCTATGACCCTAACACATTGTCATGGAAACCATTAGCCTGTCTGCCATTTGCAATAAGTAAACATGGAATTGTATCAGCAGGTAAATGTATTGTATATATATAGATTCTTACTTTGGTACCAGTGGATTATTGGATTTATCCAATCGAGATAGTTAAATTATCAATTTTAAAGTCCGAGCCGCCTCGGCGAGGACTTTAAAATTTATAATTTAACTATCGAGATTGGATAAATCCGATAATTCACGAGTAACTATGTAAGAATCTGTTTCTCTAATGATTTAAAAATACTTTTCTTTTTTTCTGAACCGACAATCCCCTTCGAGTACCTTTCACATTGCATGAAGTTGTCAATTTCATTAACACCTGTTATAGCATATTTTGATTCATTCCTGATGGCTTAAAAGGTCATGACCGATAAAATCATCCAATGATCTTCTGAGATCACCGGCAACCACACGTTGATTAAATTTTTGTATACAATGGGTTCGGAAAGGGATAAATTTCCACAGAATTAGAGAAATATATATATATATTTATTTCATTGATGGCGATCCGATGGATACATCTGTTCTAGGGTTGTCACTGACTCAGACGTACTTATGAATATAATTATTTTCTGTGACTGTATCTTACATTAATTTGTAGGATCCTTTACTATAGATAATTTAGCTGATCTGTAACAATAACATCTTCATGCCTTATATATCATGTACTGTAGTACGCCGCTAGATTAAAACTGACGTGGAAAGGTAACACATGGCCAGCGAAAGCTCTTTTTTTTGAGAGCCCAGGTGGTTGTGTGGTATAGCGGGACGGCTGCAGTGCAGGCAATTTGGTGTCACGATATCACAGTAGCATGGGTTCGAATCCCGGCGAGGGAAGAACCAAAAATTTGCGAAAGCAAATTTACAGATCTAACATTGTTGGGTTGATGTTTAGATGAGTTGTATATTTATAACATGTATAAGTGTATATGGTAACAAGTTGCCAAGGTTACAATAAACCTGTTGCTGGTATTGACTTCAACAGTTCAATAATGAAATTAAACAGTATTTTTAAACACAAACATGACAAATTAATTATATGAATTCCACGTGTATAAAAAGAAAAATTGATGTTAGAAGTCAATCCTACCAAGATATAATTACCTAAAATTCAGGCTCGTATAGTCCACAATTTGTTTTACTCCAAATAAGAGAAAACTTGATTTGTTTGGTTTGTTTCACATTTTGCCATGATTTCACGGACTTGATTTATTTTTTAAACGTAGCAATATTTACAATAAGCCAGAGAAATTACTGTGGCTTAGTTTTTTAGTGGATACCAATTTCCAGGGATTGCAGAAAAGTTTCCTTCTTAAGGATATGCTATTTCATGGTTTTTGCAAAATCAACATACAACATGTACAATAGGATAGAAAATTTGTAATTTGTTGAACATTTAAATTCGTTGTTCACCTGTACTCACAAAAACCATGAAAATGGATATCCAACAAACAATAATTAATCTACAGTATTTTTTTTAATGAAAGTCGGAGAAAGAATATAGGTTTACAACAGCTCTGGATTTGCCACAAGCCTATCACGAACAGTCCTTTTTGGCAAACTTAAAAATAACCTTAATATTTTTTAATCGAAATTGAAAAGCTTAATTAATTCTTTTCTATATAAAGTAAATATGTGTAAGTTCAAGTCTTATGATGTAAGAAAGAAAGTTTAAGTCAAATCTAAAAGAAAGGCTACCACCCTACTATCTAGCAGTTCCCCAACTCTTTTCTCTTTTCAATTTCCAGTAGCTGGAAATCAGAAAAAAAACCTCATGAGCTGAAGTGCTTTGTTGGGAATGGCCTCATTTCAATGTTTGATATATATTGTTATTACAGGTGATAGTTATCTTTTCCTGGCTGGTGGTGAATACCCTGATGGGTCAGCCAACAAAAGTGTAATGCGATATGATCCCTGCCTGGATGTTTGGACAGAAGTGGCACCAATGAATATAGCTAGATCTGAACTAGGTAAGGCCTTAACAGCCTTTGTCACTATAATTTTCTTTGGACATTGAAAAATATTTTGAAGGGTTAGATTCCACATTCTACCAGTCTATTACTTTTTTTATGGCAATTTAAAGCCAAATTATGTATTGAATGGAATTTATTTTCAAATGTTGCAATAATTACTGTTTCCATTTAGATAGTATGTCTTTTTGGGTTTATTGTAATTTGGTGGCTATCTCATTAACATATTTCATGCATCAATTTTTATTGATATTAATATCATGAACTTTATATTCATAATATTTGGGTAAAAATTCAAACTATTACTTTTCTTTTACACGGTGTGTTGTTAAGTGTACAATGGGAGATAACTCAATTTATTTTACAAGTTTTATAGGTGTCAAGAGCGCAATATTTGTAATGCAACTTTCATAGGGTATCAGTGGTGTTCCATATTTTATTTCTCAAAGACTATTCAAACTGGAAAAAACCAAGCTACTGTTACTAGAACTACCAGTGTTGCATTACAACCAAAATAAATGTATATGGTCATGCAGCAAAAATTGACTTAAATTTTGCAGTTGAATAACTTCCTTTTTTTTTTTCTTAAGGCCATAATAAATAATAGGTTTGTTTGCCCAAACGCTACCTACCCAGAAAAAAGCTGCCTACTCAAATTCTTTTATTGTCCTGATTGAAGAAGTTTTTTTTAATCAGATAGGCATGAAGACTAATAAACACCCGATACTTCAATTTCTCTTTTTGAAAAAAAAAAAGAAAATGCCTACCTACCTACCCACTGTCTCAACCTTTGGGTAGGGTTTGGGCAAACCAAATTTTTTTTAATTGTGGCCTAATGAAAAATGCAATTTTTTTAATTGGCTCCTACATGCAGAAATGGAAGATAATTTCTTCATTTGCTAAATGTAAATTTGATTTTCTGGATTTTTAATTACTGTAAACCAACTAATTTTCGCGGATACTTTATTTCGCGTTTTATCCTTTCTTGACTACTTCGCGGCTATTTAATTTCGCGTAATTACAGTTTACAGTAATTAAATAGATTAGCTTTCGATCAAAAGTAATTCCAATCCTGCATCATCCAATCACAAGCGGTACAAGATTCTATTCTGAATGCCATCTTAAAATGTAAACAAATAATTGCGCTCTTGTAACCTGTAGAAGAATATTACAGAATTATTTTCTTTACAGGTTTGGTGATGTTAGATGGATTTATGTATGCTATAGGGGGCTGGGATGGCAACATAAGATTGGACAGTGTCGAGTATTACAATATATTGTCATTTTCTTTACAGGTTTGGTGATGTTAGATGGATTTATGTATGCTATAGGGGGCTGGGATGGCAACATAAGATTGGACAGTGTCGAGTATTACAATATATTGTCATTTTCTTTACAGGTTTGGTGATGTTAGATGGATTTATGTATGCTATAGGGGGCTGGGATGGCAACATAAGATTGGACAGTGTCGAGTATTACAATATATTGTCATTTTCTTTACAGGTTTGGTGATGTTAGATGGATTTATGTATGCTATAGGGGGCTGGGATGGCAACATAAGATTGGACAGTGTCGAGTATTACAATATATTGTCATTTTCTTTACAGGTTTGGTGATGTTAGATGGATTTATGTATGCTATAGGGGGCTGGGATGGCAACATAAGATTGGACAGTGTCGAGTATTACAATATATTGTCATTTTCATTACAGGTTTGGTGATGTTAGATGGATTTATGTATGCTATAGGGGGCTGGGATGGCAACATAAGATTGGACAGTGTCGAGTATTACAATATATTGTCATTTTATTTACAGGTTTGGTGATGTTAGATGGATTTATGTATGCTATAGGGGGCTGGGATGGTAACGTTAGATTGGACAGTGTAGAGTATTACAATATAGAAACCAATGTTTGGGCCATGATACCACCTATGAAGATAGCACTGACCAGTCCTGCATGTGTATCTCTCAATGGCATGTTATATGTGACAGGTAACTTTTTTTAATTTGAGCACAAACTTAAAAACTTTACATTGTTTAGATTATTAGGGTGGAAATATAACATTTAAAACAGGGTATGAACATAGATACAGAATATCTTATATATTTTATACATGTGTATAAGTCATTTTATTTTAACAAATCATATACTTTTAGGGAATAAAATATAATGCTTATCTGCCAAATTGCTCTGGCCTATATTATGCTCTCCTAAATATGCATGTTTAATTTTGGTTTCTTGTGTACAATTTGGAAATTAGTATTGCGTTCATTATCACTGAACTAGTATATATTTGTTTAGGGGCCAACTGAAGTTGCCTCCAGGTGCGGGAATTTCTCGCTACATTGAAGACCTGTTGGTGACCTTCTGCTGTTGTGTTTTTTTCTTTGGTCAGGTTGTTGTCTCTTTGACACATTCCCCATTCCCATTCTCAATTTTAATGTTTATGTTTACATGCCACATTGCTCTGACCTATATTTTGCTCCCCTAAATGCATACATGTTAATGTTATTAGGATTTGTAAACATGAATTCATGTACATGCAGTGGTATTTTATCATGAGTTGATACACCATATCCTCTTTCTTCAATTATTCCAATACTTTGTAGGTGGCGCTGTGTTAGAAGATGGAGATGGAATTGACATTGTACAGTTATTTAATCCACGTACCCAGACGTGGAGTGAAATGAGGTCAATGAAGATTCCACGGTCTGGTTCAGGTGCCTGTGTACTGGATGGAAAAATCTATGTCATAGGTAGAAAACAGTTCTCTTATCTATACAAAAGGGAGATAATTCTGTAGAAAAAGGATCAAGTCAAACAGCAGACTATTTTAGAAATGGGAGATAACTCATGTTTTCGCTAAAAAAATTTTGCAATGGAAGATAACTCTCCATCTTTGTAAAAATATTTTGGAAATAGGAGATAAATATAAAACTCTATAGAAAGTTGGAGACAGCTATATCTCCATAAAACATACCTTTCGGAAAGGGAGATGATTATTCCAAGTTTGTCATGTTTGTAGTAAAAAAATCTAGTCAAACTCTTTAGTAAACTGTTCTCTTGAATATACAAAAGGGAGATAATTCTTTGGAAAAAAGATAGTTATTTGAAGTTGAATGTTATGGTAGTTTGTTAATTGACATTCTGCTATATTTTACCATGTATGTAGCATTATTATGTTTAGTGTGAATGTATAAACATGTGTATACGTGTATATATGATGTCCTCTTGTACATCTATGTGTCTGAGGTTAATTAATAAAGTATTATATATTAAAAATGTGTTGGTTAAATAAGAGATAACTCTATGAAATATTTTAGAAATAGGAGATAACTCTAAAACTCTACAAACAAATATACTTTTTAAAATGGTAGATAACTATATCTCCTTTAAATACATCTTTGGCAAAGGTAGATATCTCTTAAACTCTGTAGAAAAAAAATTTAATTCTCAAAATGGCAGATAGCTGTAAAGATCTGTAATAATATCCTCAGCTATGGGAGATAACTCCTGAATGCTTAAAATGTCTTCAAAAATAGATTATAGTAGATATAATCTCCAAAACTACACACAGGACTCAACTTGTAAGCTCTGTAAAACATTTTATTTAAATTGGGAGTTGCCTTTGTATGAGTTAAGTAAATTTAGCAATAGATTTGAACTTCTGAAAGCTTTTATGTTCTATTTGCAAGTTTAAAATTTGGTCTCTTATATTTTTGTAACATTTACTGTAGTAAATATGATATTTTTGTCAATTGATCATTCGTGACAATGATAAAGCTAACATTTCATAATTTACAGTAATCAATAATTTTCCATTGTAATAGTTTTAGTCCCAATTATTTCCATTGGCCTGTTAAAGGAATGAATACTGTTCTGAAAGTAACTTTTTCTAAAGTTAAGTATCAATGTAACAAGTCATGAAAGAATTTGTGCATAATTCTCTAACTGAAAATTACTTAAATGGAAAGCCGCCTTTTTTTTTGTAAATTACCTAATTTTTATTATTTTGTAGGAGGGTGGCATGCTTCCACAGAGAACACAAAGAGAGTAGAATGTTATGACCCAAAGACGAACACATGGATAGAAAGATGTCCTCTACATGAGAGAAGATATAGGCCAGGTGTAGCGGTGGTCGGTGGTAAAATATATGCCTGTGGGGGAGAAGAAGGGTGGGACAGGTATGTTTAAAAATCCACATAATGCTTTTAAAGTGATTTTCATTATGAAATCATTCAGGGGTTCTATTAGATCAGACATTTTTACGATGTTTGTTTTCATTATTACCAAAATTCAGACATAATGTTTTCAAAAAATGAAAACCCAACATTTCAAATCTGAATAGCCTTATTGATAAGCAGAATTTACCCAAAACATAATAATCAATCTTGCAAGTGTGTACATTGTTCAATTAGCACAATGATAAATGCTCATAAAAATCTATTAAGAATGTACATACAGGTAGGTCAGGTTAAGGAATATTTATGTCAGATTTTCGGATTCCTTGGGTTTTTCCCCCCCCCTACAATACAGGGTAAAATATTTTGCCCCATAACACCCTTTTTTCTTTTCATATAAGAATTCAATTGCTGATAAAAGGTCATTAACCAAAATTAAGCAGATTCTAGATTTCTTTTCTTTCGATTTGAGGCCCAAATAATACCAATGCAAATATAAGGTAAAAGTCCAAGTCATTTTTTTCCGGCCATTTAATTTTTTTTTTAAATATCTTAAAAAGGAGCTCCATAACCTATCACTTTTTTTGGCTAATTTTTTCTTTAACTAATGCCAGGGTTTCAGCTAGGATTTTGAGGGCTTTAGTCACTTTTGGGCGTGATAAAAATCAGCCTTATTTTTTATAATAGCAAGGGGTCTAGGATGTTTATCAAACTAGCTATACATATATGTCCAATCCTTCAAGGAACTAGTCTTGGATCTTTGAAGACTTTAGGATAGCTAATGTAGGCAGTTATTGGCAATATTGAATGAATTGACTGATGTGATGCTAAGATATGAAGATAAGAACAGGGATCTGGTAATATGGTTCTCAACTTCACTTCAGTTATTTTCAGGGCACACCCCTGATCAACAAAAGTTGGGTGCCTTTATTTTTTAAACCACTGCACAAATGAACTTTTTCACTTCACAATCATTTATATCCTTGAAAATACGTTTAAATATCTATTTGGAATCAATTTCTTTTTAATATTGGATAGAAGGATCTGCATCTATACTTAATGTGACGATTCTAATGACTGTAGACTGTAGATCACGTTTACTTTTGTTTTTTTAAAACGAAATGAAATGAAAACAGGAAGTGACAATTGAATTATAATTTCAGAATAAAACCGGATTCATCTACGAACTTCTACGCATGCGCAATACATAGAACAGGAAACACCATCGAAAGTTTTTGATGAATATTTATATAAAGTATGACGAAAATACGTTAGAATGACGAAACTACGACAAGCAAACTGCAAATTATGATTATGATCGTAAGGGAAATATTGAAATTAAAATAAAGTTGAAATGTCCGTGTAGATTATTAATTTTGTTCAAATGACGAAAATACTACAGAATTGTGAGAAATGATTAAAATGATATGATGACTGACTGATTTAACTTAAATAAATTATTATGATGGTCATTTATGAGGTTTTATAATAATAATTAAGGGATTAGTGACCCATCTGATAGGCGGATTACCTGTCATCACAACTTTTAACACCTTTGGTAAACGTTAATTACCTGAGGGTCATAAACTTGTCAGAAACATAAAGACAGGTAGAATTCAAGTAAATCAATGTGTAAATATTTTTACACTTTCCAAATTTAAGTGACGAAATTGATATGAAATATTTTCGTCATTTTGAAAACCGTTTCGTAAAATACGAAAGTGACGAGCGCTAGCAAAATCACTGCTAATGCTTTTCTGACTTCAAGTATCAAATTTAGATTCTAATTTTTTTTAATTTCCCATAAGTACATCCTCAACTTACAGGATATAGATAAAAAGAGATGTAGAGTATATCTCATTAAGAGATTTATAATAAACCCAATGATATTACACATACAGTCATAGGCAGTTTGTAAAGCTTAATTAATCCTGTGATGTGTTTTATCATTTGATTTTGCCATTTGATTAGGGACTTTCTGTTTTGAATTTTCCTCAGAGTTTGGTATTTTTGTGATTTTTATTTTTACATAAATTGAACAGAGACTTCCATCAAAGCTAAAATAATATAAATTCTCCAAAAAGACAAATATGAAAAAAAATAGAGTATTTAACAGCAACAAGCACTGTTAGGAAATGTATGACTTATTATTTTGATAGTATTTTTTTTTAGAATTAGCAACAGTTTTATTTATTTAAGAATTTTTAACATAAAGCTGTGAAGCTATTTACATATTATTCATTCATTTGATATTTCAGATATCATGATACAATTGAATGCTATGATCCTATAAGTGACAGCTGGGAAATTATCGGTGAAATGCAAACAAGTCGTAGTTGGTTAAGCTGTGTTTCCATGGTGATAAGAAAAGATCTGATTGGCAAGGACAGAAATACGACACACCAGTGCACTGTCTAATGTAATGGCAGCCACTTAAAATAAAATAAGCATAATGTGATTATAGATTAATGAAACCATGTGACTTCATTGAGAAATACCATTGGAGGTTTATCATGTGATTATAAATTAATGAAACCATGTGATTACATTGAGAAATACCATTGGAATTTCAATAGTTGATTGTAAATAAATGAAACCATGTGATTACATTGAAAAATACCATTGGAGGTTTACTAATTGATTGTGAATCAATATGTGTTCTTGTACTTTTGACCTCTGTTTCCAACCATAGGCTTAAGGACGAATGCCGAACTGTTTCAAAATACCAAGCTTTTTAAAAGACTGTTATTAATTGATAATATACTGTGGATTCATTATTATTTGTTGAATACCAGTTTTTGTGATTTCGTGGGTACAGGTGAACCACAAATTCAAATTTTCAACGAATTGCAAATTTTATTTAGGCTTTTTATGCACAGATTGGCAAAACCATTAAATTAAAATCCATCGAAAAATGCACATTTTCCTTAATCCGCCAAAAAATTAATACCCATGGAAATAAATGAAGCCAAAGTATCAATGAAGGAACTAAAAAGCAGAGAAAAAAGAAGGTGTGTGTACTTGTTTTTGAGATATTTAAGGAATGACTGTAATATTTTTTGTGTCTTTTCGAAATAACATATAAAATGTGGTGCACACTGTTAAATAATTCGTTACGCGTGTTATTCAGTGTGCACCAAATTTTGTTATGTTATTTCTTCATAGACAGAAAAAATATTACAGTCATTCCTTAAATGTCTCAAAAACATTTCTTATAATTTAATTCTAAATTCCATTTTAATCCGTAGAAAACCATGGAAAAACGTTGATGACGTCACGGTCACATGACTAAATTATGTCTATAGGCTCATAACAAAATAACGTCAGCCAATCAGAACATGTGTTACATCCAAAATTAAATTATAAGATATTGAAAATTAGGAAGGAAATGATTCTCTCTATAGATTTTTCATACTGGCCTTTTTTTCTTCTTTCAAAAACTATGAAAAAATAACTAGGATTTTATAAGATTTTAAAAGTATATGTAATCATATACTGAACGGCTTTAGAAACGCAACACTCATTTTTTTGATTTTTTTTAACCAAATCTTTTTTGATTCTCTTACAACTACATTTCATGCTTATTATGCTTCTTTCTCCTTACAAAAAATCAAAATCTGTCTAACCTGTGGTTATTGAACATACCGAATTTTTGAAGTCACACGAATTTCTTAAAGCGAAATTTTGGTCCCATGAAATATTGTTTCAGTTTTTTTGCTTTGTGAAACAGTTCTTTTAATCCTTTGCCTGACTTACTTTTTTTTTAAATGTTGCATCTCCATTTTGCCAAGTCTGAGAAATAAAACAAACAAAGAACTGAATTAGCCCTTAAGAATACTGCAAACATGAAAACGTAAATGTGCTGCAACCATACCGTATGACTTCAGAAACTCGTTCTACTGTCCTTCCGACAACGATACAAGTAGACAAGATTTGTTGCTGGCGATCAATGAACAGATCAACGTGTAGTGACAATGAAACAACAACATAATTTGATTATGCAACGTCATTTGCCAATCATGTTTACGGCCGCAACGTCAACTGATAACCAAATTGCGAAGTGCCATTGAGTACAGATTCATGCCATAAATGTTTCACATGAACTGCATTGCCAAAGAATTGACTGAAGGAAAACCTGTAAAGCCCTCAAGTTCCAACCGCATAATTGCCAAAACCAATTAATGGGTTGAACAAATGCAAAATCAGAAGGTGTAAAACAGAACCCAAAAAATGTCAGAGAGAATTTGTTGACCTTTCTGACAATCATTTTGGCGTTAGTAACAGGCAGTCATCGCTTTTGACGTTGACACATTCATTCAAAAATAACACAAAAATAATCTAGTGTTGCGTTTCTAAAGCCGTTCAGTATATTTTAAGAAGAAAAGTAGGGGTTAGCAGTTATAATTGATATTGGCACTGAACAGAAAAAACCCAAAGGAGTCTGTATATAAGACAAAAAAAGAACAACGGTATCAGTGAACATCTTTAAATGAGTTGTATATTGTCTGTTATTGATTGACGGATGATTTGTGCATCTTAATTTCCAATGCAGGACTAGACTTTTACAGTACTTTGGAAGATATATTATTCATTGTATTCAAACTTTTTGGAATTTATAAGTATAGGTTAAACACACATGTATGTGTGCTATGAGTACAAATTTTCTATATGCTTGTTTGCAAACTTTGAAAAAAACACAAAATCTAATATCCAAGAAAATATCATTTTTTCTCAATGAGCTAAAACCAAATTCAGGGGGAATTTTTTTTTATCCACAGTATTTTCAACATATAAGGAAATATTTTTTCATTTACTGAAAGATTTTTTTTCCTGATTTTCAATGTCAATTTCACCTGATAATAGAAGCAGTTTGAAGTCACTGAAGGTAGCCGGTTCTTATGTGAGGTCAGTTGTTTAAAAGTCAGTGAGCTCAAATTTGTATACACCATCTGGAACCATCATTAATGAAGGCAGATAGTACTAAGTTAGTCTACTCTCATTATGTAACTAGTGACATTGTGAAAAATAAACCTATTTTTATTTTGGAATAGATATTGAAGTTTTGAATGATAAGTTTAACCACGCATATCATCATACATATTTTTTTTATCTAATTGAGAAAACCAACTATGTTACATAATCATTTTTTCAAGGGGTGAGGGGATTCAATACCAATCAATGAATTGATGATCACAGTTTGAATAAAATCATGTGCCAAAGTTTCAATTTGAATTAAAACCCACCAATCTTGTGTTATTTATTCTGCATTTATTTAGTAATGAATTATTAAGGGGGTAACGAAAACACATAAGGGAATTAACTCTTAAAAAATCAGCTGAATGTTTTAATAGTATTGAGAAATCAAGCTTTTTAATGATAAAAATTGCATTTGTCAAACTGCTATATATCCAATAAAATTATTCTAGTTAATTTATGGTTCAATTTTTTTGAAATTTTTATGTTTTTGGTAACAGGACAAGTAACTTCTTTGTCCTATTTTTTTTGAAAATTAAACAAGCCAAATCTTTGTTAGTCATAGTGCTTGGTACCCCCTTAATTATAGATGTAAGTATTAAGAATACTATTTTAGCTGATACATTTAAGTGCATAATATTTTCATCTAGCTAATAAATATATAGTTAAAGCTATTTTATGTATTTTCCCTAAGATTATTTTGTGATAATTGTTCAAATCACGCGTCTCGCTATCAGCTACTATGGCTCGAATGCTATTGTCAATGTACACATCAAAGACATCATAAGCAAAATAGCAATAAACAGATTATCAATGGTCTTTCAAATTCAGGAATGTTTCTCGCTGACATTGCGTCTCAGGGTTGTTGCCCTTAAATGAGATTGTAGCTGAGAAAACTTCTCATGTCTAAAAAACCATCGGTAATCTATAAATATTCCAGTAATTGTAAACAATAAGCTCCAAGTTTGAAAAAATATTTTTTCACAATCTGCAAGTTTGCATTTATTTTTGTAACAGTTCATTACTGTTAATATAATCATGTAATATGAGATGAGAGGTTAATTTTTCATTCATAAATAGATTTACATTTTATATGAAAATATATGTCAATTTTTAGTCTGTTCATCTGTTAATTCATCAGTCTGTCCTGCTTCAGGTTAAAGTTTTTGGTCAAGGTAGTTTTTGATGAAGTTGAAGTCCAATCAAATTGAAACTTAATACACTTGTTCCCTATGATATGATCTTTCTAATTTAAATGCCAAATTAGATTTTGACCCCAATTTCACAGTCCATTGAACCTAGAAAATGATAGTGGGAATAGGGCATCCATGTTCTATGGACACATTCTTGTTTTATGCAGGAGAGGGGGTGGGGATTATGAATTTGTCATGCTGTTTAGTAGTGCGTCTGTTGTTGAAGACTATAGGTTGACATCTGGATGTCTTATCATGTGTTGTGTGTTAACATTTCTGTCTCATTGATATATACCAATTATCTCCCTTGATTCATATTGAATACTGAGTGTTTTAATGTGACTTTGTCCATCTTTCATAAGGGATATTTTCCTTAAAAGTAAATGTTTTACTCACATTTTATTTGGTCAGTTTATGTTACATATACTTTTATTATAGTACAAATGAATATCAATATTTTTTTGACTCCAATTTGTATGTGAAAGAATTGAATCAAATTGCAGATTTTTTAAAATTTTATTTCATATTCTCAAGGAGAATAACTCTGCAAAACCCAGCAAAGTGAATTGAAAGTATTAAATTGATATTCAATGTCATCAGGTACTAGTATAATCTCTGTTCAATTGTCAACATATTTTTTCCGCCAAACAGAAGTTCTAATGAAAACTTTGTTATAAAGAATGTCATAATTTCTGTTCCTGTTGGAACAAACATTTAATACCTATTATTCCGTAAGGAACAAATACTGTAATATTTGTTCCAATGGAAATAACATTACAGAATATTTTTTCAACTTGGAAGTTATATTATAAAGGAACTTCTATTTTGTGACAAACTATTCCATTGCAATTTTCAAAATAATGAAAAACATCTTGGAAACATTTCTTGATTTACCTATCCTATTTTTGACAATGTAAAGATCTGTTTGAAACAATTTTAGAAGCATTACAACACATCTGACATATAAATAAATATAGGAAGATGTGGTGTGAGTGCCAATGAGACAACTCTCCATCCAAATAACAATTTAAAAAGTAGACCATTATAGGTTAAAGTACGGCCTTCAAAGTTCATTAATTGATTAAATATCACTGGGAACAACACTGCTTCTTTTGTTTGGTCCGTTTTAAAGTGTCAATGTTGAGTGACCAGGTTATATTAAACTGCATGGATGGGTAGTTTATTAAACATACTACACACAATTGAAGCTTGCATGTAGTTTTATGCTATTTTTTTTAACCTTATGTTGAAATATCAGTGGTGATTTTATTGGAATTGTTAAAGAAAAAGTTGTCATATCATGCAATGTCAGGGAGGAGATTATTTTTCTATGCTTAGATCAGGGATACTTTTATTATAATCTGTAACTTCTGTAACAATATTGAATAATTGTGTATTTGTATGAAGTTATGATTTTTTTTTAACAACACCAGTATTAATATTATTGTTTTGATTTGAATAATGTTAATTGCATTACTGTTAATCAGATTTAGCATTTTCTACTCATTAACTTTCCAGTCCAATGATGTCCAATCAAATCATATGTGGTATTGTATGAGGTAAGCATTACCAAAATTCTATGTAAAGGCTAGGGGTTTCAGTTAAAAAAAATCAAGACTTTCTTGTTATTCAAGGTAATGACAATCTAAAATCATCTCAGATTTAATGTATATTCAAAATACAAATGTCCTCCTGTTTCGATAAAATCATACAATAGTATTTGAGAAAACAAAGAGATTAAAAATGCATTTTTCTTCTTTTTTTTTAGGTATACCCCAGCAAAGACCAAGTTTTATGCAAAATGTTACTAAAATCTGTGACATCCCATTTACTTACTATACCATAATTTGTTCACCTTTTCATAGAGAATTCACGATTTTTAGTACTGTTAATTCAGATATTATTGCTTGCATTTTTAAGACTGGACAAAAATGAGAGATTAATTTTTGCGATTTCATGAAAATCTGCATACACTTATATGTATCTGCCTTATATGAACGTGAGTTCTTATTATTACAAACAATCAACATGTCTTATTAAAAACCTTATATTTTTTCTGAATTTACAGTATTCCCATCAGTGATTATGACTAACATTATTTACTATGTGTATTTGTATCAAGAATGTTGATTCGACTACTGCAGCCAATCAATCTCATTAAAATATAGATCCTTTGTCCCAGTTTTGATTATAAGGATCTGACAACACTCTTATTCTTTCTTAATTTTGGGTCCTCAATGCTATTCAACTGCATGCTTTATTTGGTGTTTTTTTAAAACTTTCTTTGTTTTAAGCGTTGACGATGAGTCTTTTGAAATCTTGACACTTGTAATTATTACATCAGCCAATCATTTAAGCCTTTGAATTTTTGAAAGCGTAATTCAATTTGACAAAACCAAAAAATTCTGAAAAATATTTAAAAACAGAAATTGAAATTACTTTTGGTCCTTGTAATCAAAGAGTAGACTTATGATCTGTATTTTAATCAAAGTGGCGATCAATTGGTTTCAGCAGTTCCAAGTTAATGTGGGATGTCAATTTCATAACAGAGGCTTTGCCAAGCATCGTCATTGTTTGAAAATTGTAATGCAGAGAGTTTGGAGTTGTTTTAATCCATTTTATGATATGGTAGACTTATTTTCTTTTAATTTGATGACTTTTATGGAACATGTCGCCAAATGTAAATGTTCTGAAGATCTGCAATAAATGTTTCTTTTCATGCAAAGCATGATGATTTCAGACTTGTCATTTTTATTTAGCTCACCTGGCCTAATGGACTATTTAAAAAATATTTTTTTCATGCCATGTTCTATGTTCATTTTAACATGGGTAGGCATAATATTTGTCAATATTTTTATACCTAGCGTTAGTGAGGTGTTAAATGATGACAAATATAATGCCTACCCTGTTGAAATGAGCATAGAGCATGACATGATAGAACTACAAAAATGTTTCTGATTCAAATATGAAAATTTTCTGAACTTTTGTACTTTGAAGCATACCTATAATACACACACTTATGGCAGCCATTTTGATTTAATGAACAAAAACGATATAGAAAATCAACAGGGGAACGATAAAAAAATGAACATATACATTTAAACTTGCTTTTAGAATGATTTATTTTAATTTCCTAGCGAGCAATACCAGCACAAATGTCAATTTTTATCTCTGGCCTTGTTGAAAATTCAACTGACGTTACAATTTTGATTGTAACGTCAATCACATGCAGCCCATGTTTTATTAGAATAAAGGGAGAATGTGACCCCATGGACACAGATGATGCCCCCAGCATGCATACAACATTATAAAGGGACATAACTCAAAAACAATAAAAGTGACACTACTCAATTTGTACTTGAACTGAGTTTTTATGGTAATAAGTATAGTGTATCGGTTTCATAATGTTTGGTTGGGGCAAACTTAAGTTACAGAACGGAAACTAAATTTTTTGCAATTATTCGATTTATAAAGGGGCATATCTCGATAATGGTTAAAGTGACGCCACCAAAATTCAACTTGATCTGTATTTTGTGGTAATGAGCATTGTGTATAAGTTTCATAACATTTTCTTTATTCGTTTGTTAATATTTAAAAACATCTGCCTTGTCAATTTATCAAAATTAGGCCATGATCGTACCTAAGTAGTGCTGTGTTTTATTTTTGGAAAGATTGGAATTTGTCCCTATTCTTTCCTAAGGCACCAGTCTCCAAGACAGATTAGCTACTATTTGCATTGGATATATACACACTGAAATATAGTTCCCAATAATTCTCACGTTTTTGTACACATCCACCATTTTCTACATTTGAAAATGCCTGTACCAAGTCAGGAATATGACAGTTCTTGTCCATTCGTTTTTGATGCGTTTTGTTATTTGATTTTGCCATGTGATTATGGACTTTCCTAATCGATTTTCCTCTGAGTTCAGTATTTTTGTGATTTTACTTTTTACATATGTCATATGAACTGGGAAATATTTGGGTTATGCCTTTAGAACAGTTCATTTGAGTATGTATTATCTTTTGCTTTGTCAATTTCTGGCTGGTATGCCAAGGTAAGCGTTATTTTACCCTACCAGTATGATTGAAAACTGTGATGATCAGCAAACAACCAAAGACAAGGTGGAGCCTTTCTCATGTTTCTTGGAATACCCAACCAATTAAATGCCAATCATTTCGACCAAATTACTTAATAACTTCAATCTTACATAATCAAGCAGACACTTTATCATACAACTCAATATGCCATGCTTCACACCATTAGTGAATAATTGAATTTTGGATTTAAAATGTCTTCTGATTGGCTGAAAGTTTGTTTGACTTTCAGCTCATAGACATAATTTTGTTATGTGACCGTGACATCACAAACGTTTTTTTCATGATTTACTCCTTTTAATGGATTTAAGAATTAAATTGACTGTGTAACATGTGATATATTGTTTCTGTCTATTTGAAATAACCTAAACAATGTGGGGCACACTTTTAAATAACCCGCTCCACAGGCTATTCCATTTGCAGCACGTTTTTGATGTTATTTCTTCATAGACAGAAACAATATTATAAATTATTTGCTGCTGCATGCTACTTATTAAATATATTGTTGATTCATTTATTTTCGTTCATTGAGAAAAACTTGCACAGTATATACCCTGTCTGAGACCCGAATAACATATCCTATGCTGAATTTGGCCAAATCACGAAATCAATTATCAACGAAAATGCAATATAGACCTTAGACAAATAACGAAGACAAGTCAGTTAATTTGTAGACAATGACATTGAAATAAAAAAAAACTAGTTATTATAATTTGAATAGATCTGAGATTTTATAAATGTCCTTAAAATTTCTTTTATCATTTTTACAATTATCAATTGTTGTGTTCCTGAGTAGATTGTCTTTCTCCTGTCACGTGGTTGATTATTGAAACAATTTCTTTATACAAAAACACATTGTTTCTTGGTGATAATGTCATTTCGATAGATTCGAAGTTAATTAATCTTTTTTTTTTCAATATGGATTTACCAAACGCAAACATAATTATACAAAAATCGTGTTTTAAACACATAATAAGATGAACATTGCAGCATTAAAATAGTGTGTCGTGTGGTATTAGTTGTAAAAATCACTTTTCATTACTAGTATTATATATATAAAAAAACTTTCGTATTGATATAAGCAGATGCAAATTCAAATAAATATCCTTAAAAATTGTAAACATCGACTATAATTCTATATTTATATTATAACCAATCACTATTAACTTGAAGATGTTTGTGTTTTTTTTGGTAATTGACCATTTTTGCAAATTTCAACCAAATATCAATGGTCCTCTTCATTGAACATACTGCACAGTTTGGAAGAGTTAGAATCTATTGAATTGTCTAATCACTCATAAAAATCTGTTTTAATGTTTATAAATTCCCCTACAGGATTGCATAGTTGTCTTTTTTATAATGTTTTCCCTCCTTACTTCTCATTTCAAAATAAAATGAGGCGAATGTATCGTCCAGTTGCGCCACAGAAGTTTTTGTTCGAATTCAATCGGCTTACTTTTCTCGGTCAAATATTCCCTTAATAGTTTAACTGCTGTGGTATTCTGCCTTTTTGTTTTTTTGTTTCTATATTTTCCATTATATCGTCTCTTTCATCTTGTTCCAAGGACGCGAATCTACCTTTCGCCAGTATCGTCTGCAACTACTGCAACAGACTAGACAGGAAGTCGTTTGGATTGGCCGAGAAGAACATGTGACGACAATAGTTTTTTTTTTAAATGTATTTTTAGTAACATGCTGTATGCTCTGTGCAATATGCTGTTTTTGACCTACGAAACGCTAAATATAGAAGAATTAGCGTGCAGCCTGAGTAAATACAAATGAACATGTGACCAAGTCTTAACGAATCACAAATTGCTAAAATAATACGACTAATAATATTAATGAATATAACTACGTCTTTATTTCTGAATTTTGATTTAAATATCTCATTACAAATTATGATGCTAAGAATCATCGTTTGAGTTTATCAAAACGGACCATTGACAGAATAGGCAACGAGGATCTGATTGCCCTGCCGGAGCACCTGAGACCACCCCAGTTGTTGGTGGGGTTACTGTTGCTTAGTCTTTAGTTTTCTATGTTTTATTTGTGTACTATGATTGTCTGTTTGTCTTTTCTGTTTTAGCCATGGCGTTGTCAGTTTATTTTCGATCTATTTTTGACTGTCCCTCTGGTATCTTTCGCCCCTTTAAGGTAGCACAATACAAAGATTTTATAACTCAAACTCCCAAGTTTTAAAATGCTGTAACTTTCTTAATAATGCGTGAAAATTTATAAAAGTGGTAGTTTTGGATAGCTTACATATTATTCTTTTAAATTAATGCAATGTGAGTATTATACAACAATTATGTAACCAATTATAATGTTTAACTGTGTCTAAAATATTTTTCCCAAATTTCCTTTTTCAAATGCAATTAGCCTCTGTATAGGTATCCCTAGAGGGTTGATTTTATTATGTGTTGTTCCTATGGCCATTATCTACAAAATGGTGTCCCAAATTTTACACCTAATTAAACATTATCTTCGTTTATTTGGTTAGGATGTTTACACTAATTAGAGATTTATGAGATAATGGAATACCATAGAAACTATCTGAGACACCCTTTTGAAGCTCTTGATGTGTTGATTAAGATTGCGTTAAAATTTTATGTATAGTTAAAGAGATGATAGAGCTAAATTCGTTCAAGTGAACTACCCAGATGTTGCCACTAATTGTATAATAATTGATTAAGTAATGATTGCATAATAAAAATATTGCATTCATTTAAAAGATTAATCTTTTATCATCTATGTATACCTCTTTTAATATTTTCTATGCATTCATAAGAAAGTTACAGCATTTCAAAGGTTAGTGATTGGAAGTAAAAAAATCTTTGTATTGTGATCCTTTAAAACCCTTTATTTTCTATTATTCGCATAAGGATGGTCAATGGTCTGTATCATCAATCAATGTTACTGATTAATACCTTACATCTGCAAAGGGACAACCGGGGTATTCTAGATAATGCATTGTCCACTAGTATTTAAAATATATTTGGATGTATGAACTTTGGACCTTTTTTCCCCAAAAAAGGTATAATATATTGTTTTCTATTTTGCTATGTGATTTCATACCGTTATCGTAAAATTGACATTCTAGAGAATGATTGAAATTGTAATGTCGGTAATTCATTGAATAGAGATTATTGTGATAATTTTTCTTTTTCTAGGGTAAAACAAACATGTCTTATTTCTATCATATTTTTGGTCAGTAAAACATCCTTCAATTCGTTGAACTACTTATATAAACTGTGAAGTTATGATCATTCTCTACTATGTGTTAATTTGAAATAGTAAAACAGAAAACAAAAGATCTGTACATAATTTACAATTTGATTGTATTTTTAAATAGTTTACATCAAAAGTTTAGAAGGAAAGAACTAAGTCTAAGATCTAAAAATAATTACCCCAAATAATTTATTGACAAATCATGAAAAATAAACGTTGAACAATTGTTTTTTGGAGGTTGCCTATATCTTGTTTTGTTTCTTCTAAATACGATTCATCCATAAATTGGTAAACATTGTCATATATATTTTATGTCGAATATAATTTCAGCTGCTGATTTACAACTAAAATGAACGCCACATCTGTGAAATGAATCGTCTAAGTTACTTCTTTACACTTGATTGATACTCACGGAAAATGTGTCGATGGATGTAGAATGATTGTACAAGTTAGTTACAAATAAACAGGTACAAAGCAATTACCAAATATCTGTCAGTCGTTCTACTGCATTTTGTTTGATGTTTTGTTAATACTACTGGGGTGAGTAAGTTATATTACTTAATAACATTGGAATTCCCAAACATCACTGAAACTTTCTGTGGTACATATACCATATCATAATGATCAGCTCTTTGATATTGTACTTAATTTAATCATTTTGTGCCAAAAAAAACCCCAAGCCTTTACTCATGTCTCAATGCTTTCATAAAAAAAATCCCAGTTATCCCTTTCAAAGCCCACCGAATTTGCGGGTCAAAAATTAAAAAAAAAGTGAACTTTTTTTTTTATCAATTCTTTCCAGCAAAATCCGTAGTATAGACGTTCAGTTGTGATCACGTGTTTATAATATAAAACTGGCATATATCTTTTATATATAAATATATAACTTGTCATTCCCTCAATTGTTTTGAGTCGAACGTCAAATTTAGACTATCAACAACTGATCTTAGAATAAATGTATTTACTGTGTGATGTTGAGTTGCAAATTTTTTTGACAAATTTATGACTAGACAATCAATACAATAGGTTGGCTCTTAAAGATAGGACAACAAAACAAAGACGTTAATTTTGGACTGTCAACAACTGATGTGAGAATAAATGTATTTATGTATATTTACGTAATGCCCTGTTTTGAATATTTCAGACAAATTCAAGAAAAGAAACTGTTTACAATCAATTTAACAGGTAAGATCTGAAAGATGGGACAACAAATGAAAAACGTCAAATTATTGACATTCTACAAAGACATGCTAATTGTCCCCCTTCCTGACTTATATAGCTGTTATTGTATATAATTATACATAAACATCCAAACTTACTATCTCAGGTTGGTAAGGGTATTGCTGCCGGAAGTAGACCATGATGATCATTTATCTATTCACCAGTCACCCTTAAAACGAATCTGAAAATATGTTAACGAGAATATCAACCATCGCTGGTCAAAATCCTAACGTATATGAAGGAAAACATTCATTTCAAAATCGAAATGATATTATCATTACGAAAACTGCCAAAACACAAGGTTTGGTTCTGACATATATAATGATAGTTTTTGTTTAAATATTATGGTCTGATGGGTATCAGTCAATCAGATGATACTAAATGACAACTTTTAATTTCAGAGTTATATATCATTTATAATGATGGTATGTCGTAACATAACGTAACGTGGTATTTACTGAAATCGTATTGTATTTAAAAAAATGTTTAAACAAAACGCTGACATCTTGAAGACTAAAAAATCTACATTCGTGCAACATCCCCGTAATATAAAATGTCATACACAATCATGATATGAGCTGTTTTATTTAATGGAATCATTCATTTTTGTCGAGCCTGCAACTTTTGTAGCAGAAAACTCGACATAGGGATAGTGATCCGGCGACGGCGGCGGCGGCAGTGGCGGCGGCGTTAGCTAACTTTTTAAACGCTTTATATTTTAAAAGATGGACGACCTGGATGCTTCATACTTTGTATATAGATGCCTCATGTTACGAAGTTTCCGTCAGTCACATGTCAAATGTCCTTGACCTCATTTTCATGGTTCAGTGACCAATTGAAAAAAATAATTTTGTAATGTTGAATTCTCTCTTATTATAAGTAATAGGATAATTACATTTGTTATGTGCGTACCTTGCAAGGTCTTGATGCCCCTCAGACAGTTTTCACTTGACCTCGACCTCATTTCATTTATCAATGAACAAGGTTAAGTTTTGTGGTCAGGTCCATATCTCAGATACTTTAAGCATTATGACTAGTATATTCGGTGTATGGAAGGACTGAAAGGTATACATGTCCAACTGGTAGGTGTCATCTGACCTTGACCTTATTTTCATGGTTCAGTGGTTATAGTTAAGTTTTTGTGTTTTGGTCTGTTTTTTCTCATATTTTATGCATTAGATCTACTATATTTGTTGTATGGAATGATTGTAAGGTGTACATGTCTAGCTGGCAGATGTCATCTGACCTTGACCTCACTTTCATGGTTGAGTGGTCAAAGTTTAAGTTTTTGTGTTTTGGTCTTTTTATCTAATACTTTTGGTCATAGGTCAACTATATTTGGTATATGGAAATATTTTTTTATCTATATGTCAGTGGCGCAGGTTTTATTTGACCTTGACCTCATTTTCACGGTTCATTGCTCAGTGTTAATTTTGTTTTGTTTTGGTCTATTTTTCTTAAACTGTAAGTAATATGTCAACAATATTTGTTGTATGGAAGCATTGTTAGCTGTACATGTTTGCCTGGCATGGTTCAACTCACCTTGACCTCATTTTCATGGTTCATTGGTCTTTGTTTAGTTATCTTGGTTAATGTTAAGTTTATGTGACAGTTTTAATTAAGCTTACTTTGGACTATCAACATAATATCAATAATTAGTAAAGAAGGCAAGACATTTCAGCGTGTACACTCTTGTTGTTATTTGCTTGTATCTATTAAAATATTTGTTTAAACTGCCGTCTTTACACTCAGTCCATTGAATGTTCACTAATTGATATATTTGTTTTCGATATATGATTTGTTTGCAGTAACTGCGGATACCTTCAGCTCTGTACTTTGTGTTTTTAGTCTATTTATCAGTTGTTTTTCATGCAACATATCGATTTACTTAGTCAAGTCCTTTGATAACTATTTACACCACTGTGTCGATGCCACTGCTGGTGGATGTTTCGTCCCCAAGGGTATCACCAGCCCAGTAGTCAGCACTTCGGTGTTGACATAAATGTATCAATTATGTGGTC
Organism: Mytilus trossulus; assembly: GCF_036588685.1. Taxonomy (NCBI): domain Eukaryota; kingdom Metazoa; phylum Mollusca; class Bivalvia; order Mytilida; family Mytilidae; genus Mytilus; species Mytilus trossulus. The sequence continues at coordinate 3,217,800 of NC_086379.1, read as the reverse complement.
ATTTTTATAAATTTACTGTTTACTAAACTTTGAATTTTTCGAAAAACTAAGGATTTTCTTATCCCAGGAATAGATTCCATTAGCCGTATTTGGCACACATTTTTGGAATTTCGGATCCTCAATGCTCTTCAACTTCGTACTAGTTTGGCTTTATAAATATTTTGATATGAGCGTTACTAAAGAGTCTTAAGTAGACGAAACGCGCGTCTGGCGTACTAAATTATAATCCTGGTACCATTGATAACTATTTATTCATTGTGTTCTTATGATGTGCTATTACACCACTATACATGATATTTGCGGGTTCAGGAGTTGTCGCTTGTTTCTGTACCAAACTGGTTTTTCGTCAATATATGTTTTCTTAATACATCAGTGTATTTGTTTTCTAGTAGGAATGATGTTACCCTTTGTCATATTAGAATCTTCGATAGCCTGATAGATGGTACTGATTTTTCTCATTGTTAATTGCCGTACGGTGGCATAATTTGGGTTAATCCGAGGCATTTGTCTCTGGTTGATATTTATATCACTGGTTATCATAACAAATCTCATTTTCGTCTTAAGATGGTATTATGGGACATCTATCCATAGATTGTCCAGATGATTTTATCTTACCGCACTATCTCTGTTAATGGAAGGGTTCGGAGCAAGGACGCACGATTAACCCGTCTCATTCAGTATGTACCAGAACCAAGTTAGGAGTAAACAATTTTGCAGTTGTCGTTTGTTGTTTATGACATAGTTTTTTTTGTTAAGTCATGTTTTGTAATCATTTGTAAATATTTCGTTCGAATGATCATACATTTTGTCATGTTGAGATCTTTGACATCCATTTATTCGGTACAGATTTTGCTCATTACTGATAGCCATACGCTGTATCTATCTTAGAGATTTGGTACCTTGAGAGATATAATATATCATTTGATATCACACAACATCTTCTTCATTTTATAAAGAAGATATTATGTGGCATCTATAGAAAAGACCCTAAGATAACATCATTGTACAAGGCCCATAAGACGTACTGTGAACTATTTTTCATTATTTATACTGACAAAGCATTCAAACGAAACTATACATTATTAGGCCTATATTTTACATGTACATTATCAGTGCAATTTAACAGCACTTCCTGTCGGAGCCCCTGAGACCACCCTCATATTTTGGTTGGATTCGTGTTGCTTATTCTTTATTTTACTATGTAACAGTTGTATTTTGTGTACAATATTTTTCTGTCTTTTTTTTATTTTAGCCATGCCATTGTCAGTTTATGTTAGATGTATGAGTTTTATTGTCCCTCTGGTATCCATGGGTATCTTACGATCCTCTTTTATAGTTTAGGAAGACAAAAACAGGTAGTTGATCGCCTAAGTGTGAAAAAATCGTCAAAATTGTCAAGATATTTTTAAAATATGTTTTTTTTCGGTAGAGAAATGTAGCACATCAAATGAACTGATAGTCACATGTTGCATATTTTTCTATATTTTATGTTTAAATTCTCGAATAAGTAATCCTATAAATATAATGGGTATAAACTAAAGCCATTCAATGTTTGGTGGGTAGTTGTTTCATTGGCAAATTAACCACTTCTCCTTATTTTAACAAGGGTAACTCGTGGTACTTAAACATGCTTTCAGTAATTGTAAGAACCTCGATTGAAATATATTATACTACATTATTTTATTTATTGAGCTTTTACATTGTCATCCGTTAGGCAATACCTTCAAAGAAAATATCCGTGCAATTAAACAGTTCTTCGCTTTCATCCCATATGGAATTTACAGACCCCGTGTATATAGTATTATGTCACTTACACACTACTTGTATACACTAATTATATAGCATGAAGTTATGAGATGTAATTGCTCTGACATCTGCAAAATACTTGATTAGGGACTAAATGGCGTAGACTATAACGTAGTTAAAGCAGTGTACCTATTTCTATCGTCGTTGGTAATAATTAACAGTGATCCGCAGCTCTTATTCGAATGTCATTTTACAGAATATATTAAAAAAAATGCCAAACTAAATTTAAAGGACGAAGAGAGGTTCATCTGAAAACTAAGTATACTTGTTTTGTTAATGAGTGCACCCGAAGTTGCGCTTTTTACACGAACAACCTCAATGATAAAGTTGATTCAAGCTAATAGATACGCTCAATAAAGGACATATAGCATATACATAATAAATAAAACAACAAATACAATGATAAACAAAAAGTAAACAAAGACATGAAAAAAAATCGCACAGCACTTTTTGATCCCTCCTGACCTTAGTGTAAGTAATTACTCCAGAAGGAACTAACTGAATTTTACTTTGTCATTATAAACTTGTGTTTTACGTTTTTACGTTATTCTTTTTTTTGTTGATAATTAAAAATAAAAACACCTCAGAAGAAAACTAAAGGCCTTTTATTATCATATCTATTGAAATATAATTACACATTTGGATATAATGTGCTGAGCAAACATACTTTTTGGAATGAGTAAACATTCACTAGAGGTGTAGTACCACTAATTCATGGTATGTCACATCCGGTTGCATACGAAAGTAGGTCTAAAAAAATATTCCCTTGAATTTGACCGTTGTAGGTAATTAATCCTACATTTTATTGCAGTAAAACTATTTCTGTGTCATAAACACATGTCTTGGGTATTTCAAAACACCATTATTTTTTATTTGTGATTTCTATAGAAAATTTTGTAATCTTCAGGTTACATGGTGACTAAACCTTGTACACAGATAGAATAAGGGGAGAAATTTGATTGGTTAACTTCCAATGATGGTTATTTTCTTATATGCAATGAAATGTTATGTGAAACTTTTTCTATAGAACTGGACAGGATTAAACTTTACTCATGCCAAGTATTTGTTTATTTGAAACAAAGATAAATTCTGCACAATTTTTTGAAAAGGTCAAATTTAACAAAGACTAATAGGGGAAAATCAATGGTGGTATTACACCTAGATAATGAAAGTCTGGCAGACTTTATACACTTATCGGTAGGTACCCCGGACAATGCATTCACAAATGTATATACATTAAGTTTTGCAACATTTTATCTTACCATGACCAGTTCATATATGAATGTATTATACAATTAAGGAGGTTACCTCAAATTCATTGATATTTGAAAAAAGTCCATTCAAGATATAGATGTATTAATTATTGTTCCTTCTCAAGACTAGTGAAAAATATGCCATGCATAATTGGGAAAAACAAATCAAAACCACTAATTATATAAACAGAACTAAATTGAACAATGCAAAAGAATGAAATTAACGAATTATAATAAAAATATTCAAAGCTTTTAAAATACAAAAAATATCGAAATACAACATTTTATATTTATCCTGGTGGATACACTTTTCTAAGCATCATTACAGATGATTTCATTGAATACCACGATGACTTCCATGCGTACCAAGTAATACCCTTTAAGGTAAGTTGTCCACCTTGGATATACTGTCCGTTAAGATTGACATAGGTACACGTTTTATACCACCAGGCTCCAGTGTAGCCATTTGCACAGTCACGTTGTGGAAAAAGATCGTTATCTCTGTCCTTTGTAGAAAATTTCCCCCCAATATTATGCTGTAAACCATAAACGTTTCCTATTCAAAAGAATAAAAATAATTTTTTAATCATATAGTTACACACTATTTTTGGTGTTTTTATTACTTTATGTTTTTAAAGGGGGTAAAAAATCGTACCACTACTTAAATTACTTTATGGTAAAAGCTAACCTATTCAACACTAGGTCATGGAATGTCCTACCCTTATAAAAACAGAATTATAAGACATGACTGACACCTAAAAATACAAACCAAACAAAAACCAATTTAGATTTTAATTTTATAAACCAATAGTTTTAACAGTTTTTTTATGTTGATATCGTGCAAGTATAATAATATTTAAATCATTGTTCACCAGACGCCTCACGTCTACAAAAGACTCACCAGAAACAAACGAATGAAATAAGTTAAAATGACCAGATAAAGTACACTGTTGAAAAGTATTATTGAACACACATACCGAAAGGGTTTGCCAATAGGCAGTTCAGGTTATCAAAAGTAAAATCACAAAAATACTCAACTCCGAGGAAAAAAGCATTTCCAAAGCATATATTAATGGATGTAGTGTTGATAAAAAGATTGCGTCGTTTGTTATCAACCGAAACGAGGTGACCTAGTTTCAACTTTATTGATTATCTACACAATCATGGCAGAAAGAAAACATAGTCTATAGAATGAATGCCAAAGCCGAGTGGTGCGCTTCTCATAATCGATTTCTCAAGGACCACACAATAGGAGACATTCATATATAAAATTGAGAAAGGAAATGGGGAATGTGTCAGATCAACAACAACCCAACCACAGAGCAGACAACAGCCGAAGGCCACAAATTGGTCGTCAATGTAGCGAGAAACCCCCGCAGCTGGAGGCGGCCTTCAGCTGGCCCCTTAACAAATATGTTTACTAGTACAGTGCTCATGAACGTCATGCTAAATTCCGAATTATACACAAAAAACTAAAATTAAAAATATAGCACAGTATGAAGTTAACGTTTACTCACCGAGATTCCCGCTATATCCACCAACTTCAAGTTTGTATTGGGTAGAAGCATTACCGACAGAGAATTTCGAATATTTAGCATATCCGCCGTTTCCTTTAAAATCAGTAAGATCTACCCTTAGTTCATATAGTCCGTTGGACGTTAATTCATTGATTTTCTTATTACCTAAAAATGATCTTAAAATCTTTAATTATATATGATTATTTTATGCATTTTGTCTCGCCTGAGACGAAAGTCACGAAGTCTAGAAAAAGTTCCTTATGATATGTTTTCGGCTAGTTATGTTTTCGGCTTTCTATATAGCTAGTCTTCATGGAATTTTCCATACATGTAAAGTCCGTGATAAAGGCCATAAATGACCTATCATGGTTTACTTTTATAATTGTAACTTGGAGAGTTGTCTCATTGGCAATCATACAACATATTCCTATATCTATACAGAAGCTTAATAGTTATCAAAAGAGAGGATAAGATTTTTTTTTAAGATTGTTATTAAGAATAGCGATTATTGTCAGTTTGATGCTGTAACCATTTGCATACAGTACAAGGATTTTTTTTAGATACCAATAATACCTTTATCAATCCTGTATGAATTATAACGAAACATGGACAAAAACCTTTTTATGAACAAGAAGCATCACGTAAAATGTTTTTTTTACTTTCTTTCATATTGAATTTATTCGTTGACTAAGCTTTTGGTAGTCAACATTAACATTTTGCAATGACATCAGTAATCACAGTTGAGAAACCTTAGTTCAGCAAAACTATTGACCAGTTGTGTTCCTGTCAAACAATTTAAAACCCTTTATAAATATCAAAATAAGGACTGGGAAGTAAGTATTGATTAATTGAAAGCAAGACAACGACACAGAATCAGAATTCATTATTAGGTAGACAAAGGATATACAGTTTCACAATAGTCTATAGCTATGAACTGGTTTTAAATCTCTGTAATTTGTACCCTTACAACGTCAGAATATTTGGAGGTATGTTGTTCGTGTTGTTTGTCTATCATTTGTCTCTGCGGTCCTACTACTATATCACTCGCCTGAGAATGCGCGTTTGAAACCATCACACGACAGGTGTGCTGGACTCAATCTTAATTGACTAGGACTGTCAGGCTTTTTCTACTAACAACCAATCAATCAAACAATCAATTAACCATTCATCCAACTAACCAATCAATAAATCAATGAATCAGTCAGACTATCACATTGATATTTGAAATTTATCCAATAAAATAATATTATTCATATAAATTTACCCAGCCAAAATTCCGCCTCTACATTCCCAAATCCATTTTCATATTCTTCCCATCCTCTGAAAAAGTCTGTCGAACCGTTTATTCTCCTCTGAAATACCTGATAAAAATATAAACTTCATATCAAATATCACTTTCATACACTTTTCAAAATTATTAATTAATCATGAAACACATATCATTAACGAAGATACTCATTTATGAAAATTGATCATTTTTTTAACTGCTTCATTGAGTTGTTTTTTTTCTGTCAAAGGCGCTTTTCTAAAAAAAATTAATCATTGACGCTCAGATCTTAATTGTAAAAGTGAAATATGTAGTATTTAGCATTATATACATGCAAATAGAATATTATTATTAGTTTGACACAACTGTTTGGAATTTTTGATCCCCAATGCTCTTTAACTTTGTACTTGTTTGGCTTTATAAATATTTTGATATGAGCGTCGCTGATGATTCTTATGTAGACGTAACGCGCGTCTGGCGTACTTAGTTATAATCCCGGTACATTTGATTACTATTAAACATCAACCTAAGTTTTATTTGTATGAAGTGCACACGTTTCTTTGAAATGTTTAAATTCATGAACGGTAAAATGTTGCAGTTGTATGTATTGGATAACCATGATCTGATGAAGCTCTGACTTAAGTGATAACGATGCCCTCGGAAACTAGCAGTCAAACCACACATTCACGACCCAGCAAGTAAAGGAAATTAAAAAAAAAATCATTTCACCCAAGATAGCCTTTGCTTAAAGTTGAACAACGTTTGTTGTACTATTTTGTTTACATAAGGAAACTACGAGTATGAGTTATTTAAGCTGAGACCTTTGATAAGACAGAATGTATCGTCTTGATATTTCTAGCCATTATAAAGCAATCATGTAGACAGAATGTATCGAATTGTTTATCTTATCAATTACAAAATATTAAGATGGAAAATCAATCATGAACGAAATTTAATTTTACTGTACTTGTACAACTTAAAATGTATAGACCAAAGATAAACGTAATTTAATATCAAAATATACGAATATAAATTATACTGATGATAAAAATTTACCGTCCAATTTCCATTGTCCGTTTCAAAATCACAAAAGACTGTATAACCGCTGCTTTTGAATGAATTCGGAAAAATTGTGTAAATCCCATTTCCTTTGTTGAGATTTATTTCTCCGCAGTCTCTTGGTCGAATTCCAATACCTGTTTTATTAAAATAAAATCAAAATCTACATGGTGCCATATCATTTACTGCTTATCTCGTTATAATGGTTTACATCCGTTTGCAGTGAATAAAAGTACCAAAGTTGTGTTGACTATCGATGATGCTTTCTGTGAATAGAATCCACACGCAACAACGAAAAGAAGTTGAAATGAAAACAAACAACAAAATTATCATCTTTTCATAGTCAAAACACACAAAAGATATCTACGAAAACGACAAAAAGACGCAATCTTTAGATGACGATGTTCAAAATCAAACACTTGCTGAACGGTGATAAACGGTCTTCATGACAGTTATTATTTTTTCATCTTTCAGTTTTTTTTGGTTTATTATGTAGAAGGTTCAGATCGTTTTTGGATGACTCGTTCTTCTTATTATGGCACATTAATGGTTGTTGTAAATCGTTGTAGGGAGCACACACATAAATTAATCTGAAATATGTGCAGTTATATTCCGCCACATTTAAATATAACAAAGTATCGGCGAATGATTATATAACGTTTAGTTAAACAAAAACGTATTCAAAGTAATTTGAAACACAAATCTAATGCCAGGAAGGACTTGTTTAATTCAAATGTTTTAGTAGATCATGTAGATATGACGGATATGTAGTTTACTCTATCAAATAGGGCTTATGCACTACATCATCTCAATTAATACACGGTGGAATCTTTGTAAACCTGAAATTAATTCTACATTTTATATTTGCATTAGTTTTCTAATTAGTCTTTTTTTTTGTTCATAAATTAGACCGTATGTTTTCTCGTTGAATTGTTTTACATGGTCATTTCGGGCCATTTATAGTCGACTACACGTTATCAGCTTTACTCATCATTAAGGCCGTACGGTGACCAATAGTTGTTAAATTCTGTGTCATTTTGGTCTCTTGTGGAGAGTTTTCTCATTGGCAATCATACCACATCTTCTTTAAATTTTATATTTAGTACACATGTCAAGTATGTTGGTTGTCTTGTTAACTGCCTTATATAAGGTTATTGGTATTTTCAAAGTAGTCTGTTCAATTGCAGAGATTCACATTTTTTCTTATAGATATATATGTAGATTTCATTAACGCTTTATTGTGTGGATACTTTAAAGTGGTTTAATCATTCACAGATAATCAGAACTCTGACCCAATGAACCATCAGGCTTATATAGTCTCTTTTGAGTCATTGCGTTATCACATTCAAGTCAAAACTCCATGTTCAAATTTTCAAAATGTATTCAATTATTGTAAAAAGACATCAAGATTTCTAACAATAAATGAAAATACTTTTTCGAATTTTGTTATTTATATGTAACATTTGTTACAATTAGTAATTTATTTGCGTAGTTGTACACCATCAATCGTACTGCAGCAATTTGACTTGTCATTGTTTACATGTTCACGAGGGACAACATGCATTACATAACAATAACGACGATGAAACCTAATAATGTGTTGATACATTTGGTTATAACCTTGGATAATTATAAATGCTGATGTTCTTCTTGGCGAACATCTATCTTTTCGTGATATAGATAATACCATACTATATTACGTTTTGATCCTTGATTTTGTACTTTAGGTAATAATTTTGTATCAAAGAAAATAAACAGTTACAAAAAATGAAAATATGAATCGAAGAGGGACGAAAGATACCAAAAGGACAGTCAAACTCATAAATCTAAAATAAACTGACAATGCCATGGCTAAAAATGAAAAAGACAAACAGACAAACAATAGTACACATGACACAACATAGAAAACCAAAGAATAAACAACTCGAACCCCACCAAAAACTAGGGGTGATCTCAGGTGCTCCGGAAGGGTAAGACGATCCTGCTCCATGAGTGTCTCATTTTTATATTCCTATATGAATAAATGGAACTAATAATAAACATATATATTTCAATATTTCTATAAATTAAAGCTTCTTACATCCACGAATATTCGATCAAAATTATAGACAATGAAATTCGTTCATGTTTATGTAATATAAATATCAATTTAACTTTTTGACCACATAATTGACATTGGAATATCAAAAAATAGTCCAAAAGTAGTTTGTATGGTCGTTGGATTGTCAAAAACTACCACATATACCCATAAAGCATTACAGGCTAACGAATCGTTAGTATTGAGAGTCCCGTTAAGCTTATATCGCTTTTAGGAAAGTTTCGAAGAGAGAGCAATGACACTTAAGGTTTTTCCACTTTCTATATTTCAATTGTAATTTCGGAGCATTTTATAACTTGTGTTATGGTATATGTCTCGTTAATTGTTGTAGATAAAGGCAACAGTAGTATACCGCTGTTCAAAACTCATAAATCCATGGACAAAAAACAAAATCGTGGTAACAAACTAAAACCGAGGAAAACGCATTAAATATTAGAGGAGAACAACGACGGACGTACGATATGACCCATAATAGCGATCATCTATGTCCTTTATTCCCTGGTTGATCATTGTCTCATTGAAAACGATACCAAATCTTTTTATTTTTAAAGAGCTGTAAGATTTTATCATGATTTCTTTTTCAAATACAAATGCACATTCTTTGGTTTATATCTACCGGATAACTCTTTTATTTATACATTGATTGATTGATTGATTGTTGGTTGCTTTACGCCGCATTAGCACAACAAGGCTTTATTTATACAAATGTCATTCGTGTCAAGGGAATAGGAATGTTGAAAGCGTGTTTCAGTGAATTTAAATGTAAAAAGTCAATCACGGGAAGTAATGTCGTCATATCGATGGGCGTTTAGTACAGTGGTTTTGTCATAGTTTGAATAAGTTTGTCATGACTCTGTTAAGTGTTTTGATGAAAATCAATGCAAAAACGTAAACATTCGAATATTTTGTAAAAGGAACTTCTAATCAATTATTCAAGCTGGTAAGTACCTTCGTATAAAGTAAATATATTAGTTCATCACAATTTGTATCATATAGTTAATGATTCATCACAGAACAAAGCTTGCGTATGTCAAAATTCAAAAGTTTCTAATTAGTTTAACATGCTTAAAAAAGTTATTATCTTTCTGTCTGTTACATCACATATTTCTTCGTGAAATAATACTGCCGTTAATTATTCTGAAAAAAACCTACTTTGCACTCAATTCAAAATTACTGAAATATATGTGTCATGGTTTGGTTCATTCGTGTCAAGGTATAGTTCATGTTCGACATGATTCAGTTATGCAATTATTGTCCTGTATAATAAAGAATCACTATCAAAATTAACAACACTTGTTTTATTTGAAACACAAAAGGGCATAAGAATGCATGTTTAATGTAGTACTTTTTTACAAGTAGATGCAATATGATTGCTAATGAGACAACTATCCACCAAAGATCAAATGACGTAAATATTAGCAAATATATGTCATCTAGACATGCAAGAGGCATTCAACATTCAACAATGAGCAAAACCATACTTCTAAGCAATTTATAAAAGGCTGCGACAAAATTCAATGTATAGGAATTCCAATAAGAAAACCACCACCCTAAATTCTGTTCAAAATAAATAACGAAATATGATATACAGTTACAAACGATATTCACGGCATTACTGGCATTTCACTTGAGACATTATATGCAAAATATTGCGTAGTTAAACATGTTTGTGGGCTCTTCAGCCTCTTCTTCGCCTTAATCATGGCAGACATGTAAGATTTACCAGATTGATTTTAAACAAAAACATCAAGTTGATTTAGTGGAACCTAGATCCTAAGATAGCTTCCTTTTAAATTTTAGGTGAGAATTCTGCTGCCAATATTGTTATATGTACAATTTAGACATATTTTAAATTCTAGGACACACCATACTAAACCATTACAAAAAAAAATATTTGAAAGAATCCAGTGATACTATACATGAGCATTTATACAATATTACTGCCATTGTATATAAAGTGCGAATCCAGTTTGTTCATTTTCACTGTTATATGAGAGTATGTCTATTGTAGAATAAAGGATGACGGTACAAACTACGTTTGTTTACTTTTGAAAGTACAAAATAATCGATTAAAATCAATGTATGTTTTAACACAATCAAATAAGAATATAACTTTCTAATGTATACTTCCAAGATTAAAGTTAAAAAAAAGTGTAATTAAAGCAGCTGAATCCATGATATCGTTGACTACATATTTCTTTTTAGAAAAAGAACTATATTAACATGATTAATGCATCGCATATACAACATTAATGAATCGCTCTACAGTGTAAATGAAGTTTTGATATCATTATTTAACAGTAAACATGAATCATATCACAAAAACAACAGGTGAAATGTGTTTCAATATCAACAAGCTGAACAACAAACTGCTAAATTATTAATCATGTTACTAGTATTAGGTATATTTTTCTACAAATGAAACTTGACTGCTACTTTTAAACCTCTTTTACGCTCTATTCGTTAACTATTCTTAAAATCTATCTGTGTATCAATTTTACACCTGGATGACTGTAGGGTCGGCATCAAATACATTTATCATGAATTTATAAAAAAAACAGTACATTTTCGTTATACATTATTTCTTATTTTATTCAAGAATCGTGAATTTGTCGTCTGTTTATTCCTCATTCTAGATAAGAAATTCCTCTCGGATACAGTGTAAATGGCATTTCAGGATTCGCACATTACATACATGTATACTCATTACAAAGCTTTTTTTGTTTCGTAATAATAATTGATAAACTCGAACGTTATGTCGGCTTAAATCCATATCGAAATTGTGATCTTTCATATTTTAAATTCGAACTTTGAAAGTGTTTTTTATTGTAATTTCATATATAGCATTAAAACCAATAAGTTTCAAAACTGTTGTCCATGTCACACGTAACGATTCAGTTTCATAAATGATTTAAGACTTATGTTGTCCTCTTATTTTTTTTTTTTTATTTTTGTAGCTGTGTTACTGAATTATGGACCTATAACCCTACATCTCCTTTTGTTCATCATAAACTGGTTCAAAATTTAAAGTAAAGAAAAACAAACAAATCTATAGTTTTCTAGGTAAAAATGTGAAAACAAGAATTACTTTTTGACTATCTACCTTTTTTTGCTACTTTTAAGTAAAAGTCTTAAGTTATTTGAACATATGGAGTAAAGATTCTATGTGAAACAGAAGCAACGCTTTGTATTGATTGGTATAATTATATCGACAGCTCGTTTAAAAGAGCAATGAATTTTAAAACTATGTTGTAGAAAACTTACGAAAAGTATCATGATATGTTTAATTTACGCTTTGACAATTACACCCACTAAATTTGGTTAAACAGACTTGTTTTCTTCTTAGGTAGTTAATATAAAGTGCAACTTTGTTCAGACGCTATAAGTATTCAAGTGAAACAGTACACATAGACATTTATTTCGATCTAAACCATGACAAACTTGAACAAAACCATGATAAATTTCTAGACTCTTAACAAAACCATGTCAATCGCTCAACCAAACCATAGCAATTCCGATATCTTGCTTATTCTGCAATAATTTCGTGAATCTACAATTCTCATGTAGATCGTTTGACATCCAATACAGATTCAAATATCTTATTTGCTTTTCATCTGCTCGTGTGGATAAAACTGAGGCAATAGTTTAGGAAAGTAACATTCATTAACCATGTCAAACTTATCTAAACTATGACATAATCACTGTACTTAAAGCTCCTCGATATGACGACCTTACTGCCCGTGTCGATACAAAAACAAAATGCTTAAAGATACCAAATGAAATTTATAAACTCATTAGTCAAATGACTATGCCATTTAATAGTAAAATGCAAAGACTCTAAACTTATCAATCAATTTAGATTTCTTACCTTTTTCTTTATTCATCTTATCAGCTGTTCCATGTAAGTACTTGGTAAAATGGAAAGTCAAGTTTCTTTCAATATTGTCCGTTTGCTGCTTTAATTTTTTTTCTATATCTGTCATTTTCGTTTCAATAGCATCACTTACAAACTGTTTTAATTTGTTTTCTATATCTATCATTTTCGTTTCAATAGCATCACTTACAAATTGTTTTAAACGATCGTTTGCTTTTGACATGTCGAATGTAGCCATTAATGGAGCATTTTGATTATCGAGTAAACGAACCTCTACATCACTATCAGTATCTAACGTGGTCACTGAGGTCAAACAAAACAATGCGAATCCGTAAATTATTATTTGGAACATTATTAAGTTGTTCTAGCTTATGTTGTATGAAACTTATTGACTGAATCCTTGTTGTTCAAACTATTTATATTCTTTCATGAGCTCTTATTATGTAAATCAGTCAAGTACTCTGTTTGTCTGGCTTATCAATTAAACAGCTAATTGCTGTTTCCAGGTAACAGCATCATTCGAGGAGATCATTTACGACCTATCTTCAAGTAGTTGCAGGTTTTTTTGCGCCTTTTTGTTTGACTTCTCATCAGGTTCATGTAGTACTTTTCAATTCTAGAGAATAAAAGTATGTATCTGGTATATAGTATAATATCTCCATACAATTTGTCTGATTATTTGAACTTTTTTACTTATCTCTACATTTTTGTCAATCTTATAGATGGTACAACTTAAAGAACTATTCCAAAATACCAAAGGTATACCTGTGTTTGCTTAAAATAAGTTTACAAATTGTAGTTCACTTTAAATAGTCGTGTCATCAATTGAAGGAGTACTAAAAAGTGTGTATCCAAAGGTATGTTTGTTCACCATTTTTTGGCATGTAAGGATTATCCAAATTAAAAAACGAATTTATGCGTTTTTATATATCTTACAGTGGCTATCCATAGTTATATTTTTTTCACCACCGCCCCCAGCCCCCTTAACCGTTTAAATCGAAACTTGATCTCCATACAGTTGTTGGCATGACACGGGTTATGTTCTTCTCATATATTTTTATGAGAGTATGATACTAAACCACTAACGGGAGAGATTGTGCCTGATATTCATATGATGAAGACATAATCTTTAAATCAATTTAATTGAGGTCTGGAGATGACATGTTAGTTAACTGCAAGTAGTCTGTTGTTATTTATGTATTATTGTAATTCTATTTATTTTCTTTTGTTTCATCTTCTGACATCGGATTCGGACTGAATTTTGATGTGCGTATTATTATGAGTTTACTTTTCTACATTAGCTCGAGATATGGATGCGGGTTGAGATCTCATAAACATGTTTAACCCTGCCGCAATTTTGTGCATGTCCCACGTCAGGAGCCTTTGGCCTTTGTTCTTCTTGTATGATTTTTAATTTTAGTTTCTTGTGTACAATTTGGAATTTAGTTTAGTATGACGTCCATTATGACTGTACTAGTATACATATTTTTTAAGGGGCCATCTGATGAACGCCTACGGGTGTGGGAGATTTTCGCTACATTGTAGACCCATTGTTGGCCTTCGGCTGTTGTCTGCTCTATTGTCGGGTTGTTGTCGCTTTGACACATCCCCCATTTCATTTCTTAATTTTATGTTTTGATCTTTTTCATTATATAATAATACACGAACACGTCGATAGAACTGATAATTCAAATAGGTATTTCATTTGTTGCAATGCTTTGATTTTGCCATTTGGTTAGGGACTTTCCGTTTTGAATTTTCCTCGGAGTTCATTTTTTTTTGTTATTTACTATTTTACTGTGATTTCCAAGTCAGATTCAACCGATAATGTCACATGTGAAATAGATCTGAAAGACATTTGACGTTTGGAATGCGTAGGAAAAAGTAATAGTTCCTTTCTTTTGGCTTAATTAATTTCTATTAAATAGTACATGGTCAATGAAAGGAACATATTTGTGAATTAATGTTTTGTTCGATCACTCGTTCAATATTTTCGTTTCTATATTTAAATAATTGGATTAGTACCTCTATAAATATTTCTGAAGGCAACCACGTCTTTATATCTTACTTTTTACTTAAATACAGCATTACAAATCATGATTCGATTAATTGTCCTGTGAGTTTATTAAAATGGACCAGTAACAGAACAGGCTTAAGGATATGATTGCTCTTCCGGAGCATCTGAGATCACCCCCAGTTTTTGGAGGGGTTTGTGATTCTTGGCCTTTAGTTTTGTATGTTTTATTTGTGTACTATGTTTGTCTGTTTGTCTGTTTTTTTAGCCATGGCGTTGTCAGTTTTTTTGTATCTATTAGTTTGACTGTCCCTCTGGTATCTTTCGCCCCTCTTTTAACCCCTTTATATACCCTATTTATTTCACATTCAATCTGAAGCCAGAAGATGGAAAATGGTCTGTAAAGCCAATCATTGTTTCTGTTTTGTATATTATATTATATATATTAAACATGACAAGGGGACAACCGGGGTATTCTAGTATTTAACATTTGTTGGGTGAAGGAGCTTTTACCCATGACTGTTTTCCCATGAAAATGCTGAATCGATATTTGTCTATTTTTCTATATGGGTTAATACCGCTTCTGTTAGAAGGGACAATCTAGAGAATGACAGAATTTGTAAAGGTGATAATTTAATGGTCACAGATTATCGTGAACTTTTTTTCTTTTCTAGCTGAAAATAAAAATTCGGTCTTATTTTCGGTCAGTAACACATCCTTCGTTTTGGGGCACAACTCATAACGTGTGCGTATATGATCTTTTCTCCTATATGTTAATTGAAAAAAAGTAAAACAGGAAAAAAAGATGTTAGCCCTGTAAATAATTTGCCATTAGTTTGAATTTTAAATAGTTTCCTTCAAAAGTTTAGAAACAAACAGTTAAGTCTGAGATCTTAAAATATTTGCACAAAATAATTAATTGACAAAACATGCTTGAAATATTATCGTTGACAATTGTTTTGCTTTTTATGGGGGAAAGGGGGAGGGTGTGCTTAGATCAATTTTTTTTCTTATTCGAACAATTTATCTATACGTCTGTATCTGGCGTATATATCTCCCAATTGATACGATATTCTCGCACTTGTATTTCCTATCATGTTTTCTTGACAGAGGATTGCTGCGCACAAGGAAGCTGTTTAAATTCCAAATAGTCAAGTTGAAATCATCCATTCGTTTCTATGGACGCCATTAAGAGTTTATTGACCGTTTCACAGATGATATCGGACATGTTCCTTATGGCGTAACTACAATATCATTCACTTTTCACGATTGTGACCTACCGAAATAGACATTTGACAGGATTTGTAATAACTTAAGCAACACGACTGGCACCGGACCTGCTTACCCTTCCGGAGCAGCTGAGGTCAGCCCAAGTTTTTGGTGGGGTTTGTCTTGCTTAGTCTTTACTTTTCTTTGTTTTGTCTTCTGTTCTATAACTTGTCTGTTTGTCTTTATATTTTTAGCCTTGACGTTACCAGTTTAATTTTAATTTATGATTTTGACTGTCCCTCTGGTATCTTCCGTCCCTCTTCTATTAATTGATAAACATCGTCATATATGTTTTATGTCGAATATAATTTCAGCTGCTGATTTAATTTACAACAAAAATGAACGCCACTGCTGGTCAATATTTAATACTGAGAAGCTTTAAACGCATACTCTGTGGAAATAAACTTCTAAGTTACTTCTTTACACTTGATTGATACTCACGGAAAATGTGTCGATGGATGTAAAATTAATGTAAAAATTAGGTTACAGATAAACAGGTACAAAGTAATTACCAAATATCTGTCAGTCGCACTACTGCATTATGATTGATGTTTTGTTAATATTACTGGGGTGAGTAAGTTATATTACTTAATTAAATGAGGTCAAAGCTTAATTAGGTTTTAATGGTAAACAATTCTCACATTGGAATTAAGGATAATTCGACATGCTGACGTATGTTTTGCCAAACATCAATCTTTCTGTGGTATAGATACTGATGTTGTAATATTTTGTGTCCAACAAAATCATAACATAACTCATGTCTCAATGCTTACATAAATGAGGCCAAAGCTTAAATAGGTTTTACTTGTGTACGGTTCTAACCTTGGAATTAAGGATAATTCGACATGCTGACGTACGTCCTGCCAAACATCACTCTTTCTGTGGTATAGAAACGGATGTTATAATGTTAAACTCCCTTGATTTTGTACTTTAGTTAATTATTTTGTGCCAAACAAACTCCTCACATAATGTCTCAATGCTAACCTACAAAATAACAGCATACCTTCAATTGTCAACCGTTGTCTATGCAGTGAAAAAGACAATGTTTTTAAAACATATGTTTCAATGACAAGGTCAAGAATAACTTTTTTTTGACAATCCTTGCCAAAAAAAGTTAAATAACAAATATACTGAACTCCGAAGAAAATTTAAACAGAAAGTCCTAAATCAAATGTCAAAATCAATTAATAAAACCCATCGAACGAATGGACAACAACTGTCATATTCCTGTCTTAGTACAGGCATTATCAAATGTGAAAAAAATGTGAATTATAACTGGTTTTATAGTGCTAAATCTGTCACATGGATGACAGTCGCATCAAACTCCATTACATTTATAATGATGTGTGTACAAAAAACAGACATGATAGGTACATGTAACATTGTCAAATAGCTTAGTAGGGATACCCATCATCGTGTGTTTGATGCCTGCATGATTTGCACTGGATACGTTGAGATGTGATCATGTGTATATAATCTAATATACATGTCAGGTCAACACCTTACTTCTGACTTTTTGTTGATATCCAGCATATACTACTGCAACACACCATTATCGAAAATGATAAGTAAAACATTTAGCTTGATGAGAGATATTTTGTTTTCTCTAGGTTGTTCATAAATGGCCACCGAACCACTAATGGTGAGACCAATCACCACCCACTTAAAACCGATAACGGATTTATCTAAGCGTTACAAATTAGAGTATTTATATCGTAAGCGTCAATGACAATAGAGGTGTGTCACCTTCGAAAACAATTGCTTCCCGTCAAATATGTTAACGATCGACTAGTACCCCTCACATTAGAAGGGCAGACAGTTCAATATAGAGATAATAAACTACAGGTAATCAATAAAATATTCTGTTGATAAGTACCGGTTACCTGACAATGGACAGCCACTTTATTCTTGAGAATTTCAAGTCTATAAAAACTTATCAATACCTCTATTTATCTGTACCGTTTATCTCAAAAGGGACAGTTGGTTCATTCTACAGGATTAATAGTGTATAGACTCAACCAATGGCAATGTTTATAATGAACATTCTTTTGCTAAGTGTCAGTCTGTTCAGAGAGATTGTATGTTTATTCATTTGAGAATTGAATGCTTCTTTTTGTAAATTTATTGGGGGGTAAAAGCGTTGACCGAAGTACATTTTGTATGAAGCGCGGAAGCGCTTCATTCTAAAAGTGATGCACGGTCAACGCTTTTACAACTCTTTTACAAAAAGAAGCATTCAATACTTATAATTACATTTTTTAGCTAGGATTATAAAAACACGATTTTCATGAAGTTTAATTTTCAAATTCACCTGTGCACTTTTTTGTGGGACCTCGTGTCATCATGAATGAAATGTTATTGTCTCATGCAATTGCTTACGGAATAACATGTTATGTGCAATTAGCCAATCAGAATAACGTTTTATAATTAAACATACATCTTATGTAATTATTGTGTTGTATAGTTGTTAGAATCAATCAATATCTCTATCTTTAACATGTACAAGTATCATTTATCTGAGAAGGAACAGCCGAGAAAAGATATAGTCTATAGAGTGAAAACAATGTGTGGAGATTTATTTCCCCGAGGGTATCACAAGCCCAGTAGTCATCACCTTTTGTGCTGACATGAATTATCATTGATATGGTTATATTTATAAATCATATGTTTACAAAATTGATAATTTTTGAAATACTAAGGCTTTTCTACCTCAGGCAAATATTACCTTAGCTGTATTTGGCAAAACTTTTAGGAATTTTGGTCCTCATTGCTCTTCAACTTCGTACTTTATTTGGCCGTTTAAACTGTTTTGGATTCGAGCGTCACTGATGAGTCTTTTGTAGACGAAACGCGCGTCTGGAGTATATACAAAATTTAGTCCTGGTATCTATATGATGAGTTTATTTGTTTGAACATGTAAGTACCGATTATCTACGAAGAAATAGCTTGGTCATTAGAGAGAAGGCATACTGTATAGTATCAGTATCAGATTCTGTTCTTATTTTAGAAGGGACAGTCGTAACACAATGTGTTGAATAGTTTACAACTCTTTGGAATTTCGGATCATCAATGCTCTTCAACTTTGTATTTGTTCGGTTTATACCTATTTTGATGTGAACGTCACTGATGAGTCTTATGTAGACAAAACGCGCGTCTGGCGTTCTAAATTATAATCCTGGTACAGTTGATAACTATTTCCAAAATTGTTAAACATGCTTAACATCGAAAAAAAAATTGTTTCCCAAACATTCCTACCTATATCAATAGATATAAGAAGATATGGTACGAGTACCAATGAGACAACTCGTCATTCAAGTTCTTTGTAAACAGAAAATCGTTAAATGATAAAGTTATGTATGAGTTTCTTTACTACCACTGGGTCGATGCCACTGCTGGTGGAGATTTATTTCCCCGAGGGTATCACAAGCCCAGTAGTCAGCACCTTTTGTGCTGATATGAATTATCATTGATATGGTTATATTTATAAATTATACGTTTTCTAAAATTGTTAAACATGTTTAATATCGAATAAAAATTGTTTCCAAAACATTCCTACCTATATCAATAGATATAAGAAGATATGGTACGAGTATCAATACGACAAGTCGTCATTGAAGTTCGTTGTAAACAGACAATTGTTATATGATAAAGATATGTATTTCATACGAACTTAATATAAAAAGAAAACAATGAACAACATTTAAGATCAGTGATGATGAATGGAACTCATTTATAAATTCCTTTCAAAATAGTGGTTTCAATATCAGAATGAAACTGAGATTTAACCAATTATATTCTGGAAAAGATGAAACGTGTACAAAGCACTTTTTTTAATATACAACCAGAAACCATAATTCACATATTCTTGGAATATGATAAAGAAAACATTCTGATATGCTTATTTTATCTACACAACATATGAGTATCATTATATATGTAGGATGTATCTGTTGTGTATTATCTATTATAAATTGTATTGAAGACAATGATAATTGCCATCCACATGTTGCATTACATTACATACATACATTCAAGTTGATGCGTGAAGAAAGTTCTATCACTACACTACCTCAAACAAAAGTTTAATGATTTGTTCTTAAGGAAAACAATGTAGCTATTTATTAACAAAATCAAGAACAGTTTGAGAAAGAAATAAAATTGAGAAAGGAAATTAGGAATGTATCAAAGAAACAGCAACCCGACCATAGAAAAAAACAACAGCAGAAGGTAACCAACAGGTCTTTAATGTAAAGAGAAAATCCCGCACCCGGAGGCGTCCTTCAGCTAGCCCCTAAACAAATATACGAAAGTTCAGTGATAATGATTTTCAAATTGTACACAAGAAACTAAAATTAAAATAATACAAGACTAACAAAGACCAGAGGCTCTTGACTTGGGACAGGCGCAAAACTGCAGCGGGGTTAAACATGTCTATGAGATCTCAACTCTCCTCCAATACATCTAGACAATGCAGAAAGTAAGCGCATAACAATACGTACATTTAAAATTCAATTCAAGAGAAGTCCGCGTCTAATGCCAGAAGATGTAACCAAAGAAAATAAACAAAATCATAATTATACATAAATAACAACAGACTACTAGCAGTTAACTGACATGCCAGGTCTAGAATTAAGACTTTTCTCAATTTTTTTGAATAAGATTATCAATATACATCAAATTATATAAAAGAAGAACAAAAAAGAAGTTAGCAGTGTCCTTTAACTTTTCTTTCCGCAGAAAGAAGCGTGCTCTCACTAAAAATCAAAGCTTGTGGACTATTATGAACACATCTATCCCATCGGATCTGAGATAAAGGCTACATCAGGAACAGGAAACTACTTAATAGTTATATCTTGACTAACATCTAGTAATTGTCAATGAGAGTCAGTTGAAACAAAACTTATCGACGATTTTACCCATTGTAACAAAAAATTGCTATTTCAGTTAACAAAAGGTATCGTAAGTAAACCATGTAAACGGTACTTTGTTTTGTTTATGTATTAATATAATATAGGCATATACTTTAAAGTCGAAATACACAAGTGAAGTATAAATCCAATTGCACTCCAATTTCTTATACAGAAGTGGTTCAAAAAGTAAAATCACCAAAATACTGAACACCGAGAAAAATTCAAAACAGAAAGTCCCTAATCAAATGTCAAAATCATTGATAAAACATACCAAACGAATGGGCAACTGTCGTATTCCTGAATTGGTTCCGGTATTTTCAAATATTGAAATTGGTGGACTGATTTTTAAATTGTTATTTGGATGGAGAGTTGTCTCATTGGCACTCACACCACATCTTCCTATATCTATGAACCTGGTTTTATAGCCCAAAACCCCTCACTTGTTTAATATGGGCATTATTAATCTGGTTTAAACTATTCGAGATATTTGAAAATTTCTTTCCACTAATATTCCTTGCACTCTTTTAAGGTGAAAACCAATTGACACATAATTATATTTAAAACCCTTAAAAAGTAATCTATCTATAAGTTGCATTTCTGTAAATATTGACAATACAATTTAGCATATGAACTCCTTTTACGGCTAAAACCACTTTTACTAGGAAAAAAAATGTAGAACTGTGCGACTTATTTTCAACGTTGATATGCCCTGAACTTTTCAGATTTTAAACTAACACTAATTGTCTTAACTACCTCTACCTCGAATGAATGGTTACCACCAACTTCAATGTAAACAATATGCACATGTCTTGTATTTTTACTGGTAACATTCGCAAGTTATGTCTCTATGAGATGGAACACAGAGAGCATAACTGGGAACCAATATGTAAACAAAATTTATTTTCTATGAAAATTCTAAATCTCTCCTAAAGAGGCGTGGTTTAAGAGACTGCTGTTTTTACAAAGTGCAACTTAAATGCGAGCTAAAACCGCTACATACTTGCTATTATTTTGATGTTTAAATTCGTCACAGTTTTTCTGCGGTATCTATAATGTGGATTCAGTATTATATTTTCGGATACAAATATTAATGACTAGAGGTGGACAACACATTTAACTGTTTAACGATGTTTTTCTATAGGTATGCAGACTTGTGAAAAACCACTAAATTAGATATCCACGAAAATTAGTAACCACGAAAATACAATGAAACCACATTATAAAGTGTTTAAATAAATACTTTAGAGTTCAATTATACACTAGCACTGGGTCGCTATACATCTGATTGTGTACTGTAGACCCCCAAACTTACTCCATACTCAATGGTCACTGCTTTAGTTGATTAACAACAAATACTTCGTAAATTCCCTCCCGATAATTTAAGAAATCATAAGACCTGTTTATTATTGTAAATATTCTCCGTATTTTAAAATCTTATTGAGAAAGGACCTTAAATACTAGATATAAACAGATGTGGTATTAGTGCCAATAAGACAAATCAAAACTTGTAAAAGTGAACCATCATATGTTAAAATATGGAAATAAAATTAAGAATGGAAATGGGGAATGTGTCGAAGAGATAACAAGCAGACCAAAGAACAGACAACAGCAGAAGGTCACCAACAGGTCTTCAATGCAGCGAGAAATTCTCGCATCCAGAGGCGTCCATTAGCTTGCCACATAACACATATATATATACAAGTTCAGTGATAATGAACGCCATACTAAACTCCCAATTATACACAAGAAACTAAAATTAAAAATAAAACAAGACTAACAAAGGCCAGATGCTCCTGACATGGGACAGGCGTATAAATGAGGCGGGTTTAAACATATCTATGAGATCTCAACCCTCCCCTATACCTCTAGCCAATGTAGAAAAGTAAACGCATAACAATACGCACACAATACGCACATTAAAATTCTGTTCAAAAGATTCCGAGTCTGATGTCAGAAGATGTAACAAAAGAAAATAAACAAAATGACAATAATACACAAATAACAACAGACGACTAGCAGTTAACTGACATGCCAGCTCCAAATTTCAATTAAACCGATTGAAAGATTATGTCGTCAGCATATGAATATCATGCACAATCCTTCCCGTTAGGGGTTTAGTATCATACCATCATAACATTTCTGAAAATAATAGAACCCGTGTCAAGCCAACAAATGGTTTTTAAATAAATGTTTTTAGTTCGATGCAAAGACCATTATCGATTGAAAGTCAATTATCCAATGTCAAAACCAAACTTTCTAACATCGAATCATACCAAATGAATAAAAATCAACTGTCATATTACTGAATTGGTACATGATTTTCTTTATTTTGAAATGAGTGGATTAAATGCCGCGTCCTAATTACCCGAAATGCAGTTGATGATTAACTGCTAAATTGTGCAGTATTCCTATGTTAATTAATGTTTATCATCACACGTTGCCTTTTTTCTTCTATAACATATTACATCAATGGACGTGGACGTCTATTGAATCGAGTTTTTTACTGCAAGTTTTGCTATGTGTTTGTTTATTCCACATTGGCTAGATGTACAGGGGAGGGTTGAGATCACACTAAACAATTTTAACTACGCTGCACATTTTCGCCAGCCCCTAGTAAGGAACGTTAATTCTTTGTTTGTCGTGAATGTTTTTTTTTCAAATGTTGGTTTATTTGTCTGTAACGGTTTTGAGTTTAGTGGCCAGTTCACTGTTCTAATATTCATTTCTTCTTCAATGAAACTGATACGTGTGAAAAGACGTCAATTTACTTGTATTCATATCTATTCAAATGTGAAATATGTCGTTTATTGATCAGATTAATACAAATCCAAATATAATTCTAATTTTAACTCTTCATGAACCTTATTGTTATTGACTTATGGATACAGTGAATATGTTCCATTGGTTTATTGTAAGTGCACTACCCTACAATTATTATATGCTAATAATACGATAACACTAAAGAAAGCATACAAGACTAATATATGTACTAAAAACGGTAACTCTAGATAAATCCTAGATCATAAAACTTTAAATATATAGAACGCCTAAGCAACTAATTTTGATATGAATATACACTAATGACACGATATAAAATGTGACTTCTACCTAAAAGTGTCAAAATTCATTGGAATTAACATACTGAAAAGGTTGGTGGAAAGATAAACATAATAGCGGAGATTTGAATTGAAACACATTTTGTCAACTATTGTTAACTTCCAGTAGGTTAATTACTATGAATTTAGACACTTTTCATACACAAAACCACACCTTAATCCCACCAATATTTGTTGAGAAACATTGTTAACTACCATACCTTATCAGTTTCAAATTAAGATTATTGATGTCTAACGTAAGGGTACCCAAATTGCACCGAGTACCCAAATTGCACCTATTTGGAAAAAAATAGCGACGGAAATCTTACACGGTTTCCTAGAGACTAAACAATTTGTATTTTTATGATTTGATACTATGCATGTCTTTCAACATAGGTAAACATATTTAGATAAACACAAAACGTTCACAGTATTTATCAACAGATGGACTGTTTACTGAAAAGGCAAAATGTACGAAAATGTCATCATGCGACGTCATCAAAACGTCATCTTTTTAAAATTAGCAAATACACTATATTATAAGTATCCATTTCGTAAAATATGAAGAGTAAGAATGGACTAATATCTAATTGTTCAAAATATTTGAAGAAAGGAAACAAAAGCTCGGTTATTAGACTTTTGATGATGTGAATTTAAGGATGGATGTTATTTTGGTACTCCTCATTTCAGATTCATGGATAATTTGGAGGTTGATTCAAACCCATTTTTTATGACTCATTATGGATTAAAAATTAAATTGGTGTACCTATACGATAAAGAAGGATAGGGCTACAAAATAAACACATAAAGGACATTTATTTTTTATCATAAAAAACGTAGGTGAAAAAACTGACAAAATAGGTGCAATTTGGGTACCGTCACGTTAGTCATTGATTTACAGGATTTGTTTTCTTTTAGTTTTCTTTAATACTATAAATTTTATAAACTCGATCATTAAATTTCATCACTCCTATAGAAGGATTGGCGACTTGAAACATATTAAACCCTGCCGCATTCTAAGTGTGCCTCAACCAAGTCATGAGCATGTAATTCAGTGGTTGTCGTTGTTCATGACTGTCATATTTTTTTTTGTAAATTAGGTCGATGCGTTTATTAATTGCGTTATTTCATATGTTTTAAACTTTGAAGTTTTCGAAAACCAAGGATTTTCTTATCCAAGGCATAGATTACCTTAGCCGTATTTGGCACAACTTTTTGGAATTTTTGATCCTCAATGCTTTTCAACTTTGTACTTATTTGGCTTTATAAATATTTGTATTTGAGCGTCACTGATGAGTCTTATGTAAACGAAACGCGCGTCTGGCGTACTAAATTATAATCCTGGTACCTTTGATAACTATTATGACAGGCCGTCTGTGGTCGACTTTTTCGGAAAGGGGTTTACAGTTTATTGAATGTCGTATATTTGCCTTTGATTACATACACCAACTTAATGTGATCTTTAGTGGATCTGTATAAGTGTTTGGATACTTTAATGTAGAATAACCCACCGTCTAGATATAATTCATAAGCACTATTAAACTATTTTATATCACACATATAGAAACGAACGTATCCTGTCATGGACTAGGCGAATAGTTAATCCACATCAGAAAAGTTCTAAACAAAGAGAAGTTGTCTCTGTTTTCTTCTATCAACCTTTTACTGTGAAGCATCATCACCAGATAGGCGTACCTCGGAAGAAAAGAAATAATGACAGCAAGAAAGTCTCATCCCCGTTCAATAAGCAACAATTCGACTTTATTCGCTTTTCGGTTCATTTGGTTTATTTACATGCATTTGTTAGCATTACAAATAGTTTGGAAATAGCGTAAGCCTAGTTTTGATATACAGGTTACCTTTTTTTTATACGTAAAACGTAATTAATTGTTGAACGATCACTTTGTTTCTATCAAGTTTTAACTCGTAACATCCGTTGTAAAACAGGTATTACCCTATCCGATTCTCACGATTTGAAAAGAGAGACAGCAAACAACGGATCAAGGCCGGTTTTTAATAGTAAAATTAATTCCCACAACAAAATTTTCACTGTATCGGGGATACCATATATATTGTTTTGATGGTACAAAGTAAGCTCGGACCAAATGCAACAAAGTCATTAAATGTATTGTATTTTTTTGTAATATTTAGGTGATTTATACATATATCAACCAGTTGCTTATTTTCTTATCAAGTTCATTCAAGTCGTGTCAAGTTTACATTTTTTTTATTGTATTTTCTAGGTCACAGAGACCTGAAATACCTCATGACTTTTCCCAGATCATTAAACAAGGAAAAGCATGTTGTCTCCATATTGTGAATTCATCAATGAACCGATTCCAAAAAAGAAACTCGTGCAATACGATGTTTTCATCTACGCTCGTAACAGTTGCTTCACAAGTCTGTATTTATCATGTTTTACACCAGGAAGAAAAATGATTTGACACTTAATACTAGTTTGACAGTGCATAACATAGAACATTGTAATCCTTAAATGTTGACATTTGCATTTAACCATACTACGACTTGTAGCGTTCCTGATGGAAGTAGTATTATGAAAAGGGCTTCGTACGCAAGGAAATTATAGAGTGTTTTTTTTTTTTTTTTAAATTTCTAATTAAATTTCAAGTATTAATACATTGTCAAATATAACATAACTAATATAGTGGAAAATAGTATGATTTATATCCCAACTGCTTTTTAAAAGAGTATGCTCTTGTACAGATATGAATGTCTCGAAATAGGGGTACACAGCCTAAAGAAAAATGAGAAACTTTTTTACTGTTTTTTTTTAACTTTTCCTTCGCCGGTTTTTAGACATAATCTAATTAAGTATATGAAAGTACATTATGATATATAATCAAATTAGAAATTAACCAAATAATAATATTTTCATATCAATTTATAATTTATTTGTTAATTTTCGTCTTTTAATTTTTAAATTTAATTAAACTAAATATGCATTGTATACAATAGCCATAGGTACCACATACAACAGAATAGATTGCGCTGCAAAATGTGTCCTCTTATTTGGGCCACGATTTCTTTTTTCTTTCAAAAAAACTTTTATATTACAAGGAAATAAAGCTGCAAACAAAGAAGTCAAGTATATATTTTAATAAATTATCAATATTTTATGATACATATTTCGTCTTAAATTTCGTCTTGGTCCTTCCCGTTCGTGCTTCCTTTTTGTGATTAATGACGTTATAACTTTAAAAAGAACTGCTCCTAAAATAGCACATACACATAACGTATGATAGTCCTAAGTTTATCCAGAATAGGATAAAACATATTCAATATAAAACAAATCGCACACACACACATATAAATGTTACTGACCAACTCTTATTGCAGACATACATGTATCAATAATTACACAAAAAAATCAGAATCATCATCTAAATCTGTCTGATTAAAACTGACCTCAATTATTCACACGAAATTGATAATTGAGCTGGTTTTAATAAGACTGTATTGTATCTAAATGAAAGTCATGAAAAATTAAAAGAGTTTTCGAAATAAGCCAATAATCCATTTCACACGTTGTAAAATTCAGGGTGTACATAATTTAGTTTTGGTGCCTTCAAATTATCTACCGATATTAGGATATTCGTTACACTCGTTCTTGAATACTAAGTAGATATTTGGATCTTCTGTTTTGTCATGTAGTTCAATTAAAAAACAATTCACTCACTAACCCCTACTTTTTTTCTCCTAATTTTATTACATTAAGTTAAATAAAAGGCAATCTATAGACGGAATCCTTGGTAGTTTTTCATAGTTGTTTTTGAAGAAAAAATGTTCCAATTTTAAATGTATGAAAAATCTAGAGTAATTGATATTCGGCAAACACTCGTATGACTTATATCTAAAAAACAACAACACACTGACAACTATTTTTTTCTGCTTATTTATCACCTTTACAGTAGTCTTTTAAAAAGCTTGTTATTTTAAAACAGTGTTGCGAACATCCTTAAATTACGTTGATTCCAAATAAACAAATAAAATAATACACAATGCAGGGTCAAATATCATAGTCAACAGGCACATATATTTGTAAAAAAGAAATGAGAATTCAGTACGTCATCCAGTTGGCTTTTTCTTTTTCTTCTTCAAATGTCTATGAAAACACACCAGAAGGTATCACGCTTGTTCTTTTTGACGAGGCTATACTTACACAGACGCATAAAGCCATCTGATAAAAACTTACATCTAAGGATGCACTGCCACTGTCATCAGAATCTGCAAAATAAAATATAATATATGTGAGAAGATGTGGTATGAATGGTTTAAGTGCCAATGAGACAACTCTCCTTCCAAGACATTTTTTTCAAAAGGCAAGCAGTTATAGTTCAAAGTACGGAGCCTGGCTAGGTTGATCATACCAATTCCCTGTTCTAAGACAAAACTAAGGTTTTATGATTTGCCATTAGTGGTATTTTTTTCTAATTTAGTTCTGTCGATATCTTATTGATTTCTTCGATTTTTTATATCGAAATACATAATATCAATCAAAATGAACAAATTTTTGATTCATGTTTACCTGATGCACTCGTTGGTCCGGTAGATGCCGTGGTAGGTGTTGTTGTAGCCACAGTTGTCGCCGGCTCTGTTGCAGCCAAAGTTGTCGTCGGCACTGTTGTAGCCAAAGTTGTCGTCGGCACTGTTGTAGTTGAGATTGTCGTCGGTTCGGTGGTTGTTAAAGTTGTCGTTGGTTCGGTGATAGTTGGAGTTGTCGGCGGTTCTGTTGTAGCTGTAAGTGAAAGATAAAAATAATAAAAGTATTTTTGTCTTATATATCTTTCTAGTTTGAGTTGTGCGTTATGTTGAGTAA
Source organism: Mytilus trossulus (assembly GCF_036588685.1). Lineage (NCBI taxonomy): Eukaryota > Metazoa > Mollusca > Bivalvia > Mytilida > Mytilidae > Mytilus > Mytilus trossulus. The sequence continues at coordinate 3,188,801 of NC_086379.1, read as the reverse complement.
TAACTCTTGAGCAGCAATATGGGTCTTCTACTCCTAATTATAACATTTAAAAGAGTTATATCGATGTAACCCGGATGATACAATCATGTAAGTTGAGAAATTCTTTTGTGTAATTATTTGCTGATTAATGTAAAAAATTGTGTTATAGTTTTTTAAGATTTTTTCAATAAATGGTTACTGTGATCAAAGCGGCTGACAAAAGAATGCATATATTATTATTTTTTTTTCTTCTCACGAATTCGTCAATAAAGATGACCCAATGATGTCCAGAACAATGGATCGATACTATTTTCAATCCATTTTGGGGATTTAAACGTAACTCTTAGCTTTCATCTTTATAATTTTAAGATTACCGTTTGACCATATAATATCTATCGGGCTCATGTTTTTCGTTTACTATGGTTTCTATTACCTTTATGTACTAAGTAACCTTTTTCAATGTTTTGTGTATTATGATTAAGTGTCTTCCTGGTATACATAAGATTTCTTTAATTGTGTATTGAATGGTATGCGGCTATTCATGTGAATGTTCTTTGGGTACTCCTTCTCCATTCTACTTTGTAATTGCAATATAAAACTTTTGTTAGCGCGTAGCAAACTTTTCATCATTCATTCGATTTATTAAAAAAATCATTTTTTTTTAGAATACTATAAAATTCTTGTGATTTAGTTTAACAGTATTACCGTTAGTACTACAGTTTGAATTATGAAGGTGCTTATGTAATATATACGTTTCTCTAGTTTCTGTGACAAGTTATCCTTTTATGCACCCACTGAAACAAACATTTAATCAACGTGGGGTTGCCAGCGATCTGGGAAGATAATTGAATGAGTTTAAAGGTCATAGCCTATATCAGCCCACAGGATAAATCAATCTATGTTAAAAGATGTTTAAATGAAATTGACAACTTTGCGGAATGTGGAAGGCAATCGAAAGTAATTTTTGTTTTAATAAACAATCATTTTTAAATTTTTTATCAATCATTAGAGAAACAGATTAGTTAATCATGAATTATCGGATCTATTCAATTTCGATAGTAAACTTATCATTTTAAGATCCTTGGCGAGGCTCGGCCTTTCAAATTGATAATTTAATCATTTCGAATGAATAAATCCGATAATTCACTTGTATCGATATAAGAATTTATATATAATCTACAGAGAATAATTTCCCGCCAAAATGTCAATTGCTTATTTCGTTAAACATTAACACGACACTTTTCGTTTTTTCTGCTTTTTTAGTTTAGTAATTAATAAAAATATCATTATAAAGCAGTTTTTGTGAACGCTTTTTATTTTGAATTAGAGAAAAAAAAGCCTCCATGAAACTTTTACAAGTACAGATGCTTTATCTTACAGCTGTAAGCAATACATATGTGATACAACAAGACTGTTACATTGTAGCTGTACATATGTTGTTAAATAATCTGTGGGTAATACATTATGTTTACAGTAAAATTGAGAATGGAAATGGGAAATGTGTCAAAGAGACAACAACCCGACTATAGAAAACAGTAGAAGGTCACCAACAGGTCCTCAATGTAGCGAGAAATTCCAGCACCCGGCGTAAGACTGTTAACAGTATATATGTTATACAGAAAACAGTGACCAATACATACGTTGTACAGCAAGATTGTTAGAAGTATATTTGTCATGTAGTAGAAGGTTATCAGTGCATATGTTTAACATTAAATCTGTGAGCTGTACATATTTGATACAGTGATACTGTTGGCAGAACATATGTAATACAGTAAAACTTTGAGCATTACAATTGTTATACAGTAAACATATGAACTATGCATATGTTGTGAATTAAAATAAACTTACTGTTACCATGTCCAATCATTAGCAAAGTTGCAAAGCAAATACAAATAACGGCTTTTGCATAATCCTGAAATAAAAATGTTGGTATTTCTAAATATAGCACATCAGTGTATTTTAATCAAAATGAATTACTCCCGTCCACACCTCTCGTCACCAGTTCAAAAACCGAAGAAAAATTATTCTTTTGTTCACTTTTTTTTTTTTAAAGTGACCAATTTGTCGGTCCACCATATATTAATGTATGTCTCTAAGTATCCCTTCTTACAATATGTTAGTTGTAGGAATTTTACAACTTTATAACACAGTTTACTGAAACTTATCCATTTCGAAACATCCATACACTTTTCTATTGCATGTGTATTTATTTTTAATCATTAATCCTTTTATTCTCTTCACTCGTATTTGCATTTATGATAAAATAAAACAGGTCCGGATAATCTTGCGTTGGTAGCCTTTTTCTGAATCAATCTTTATCAGGAACGCCCAAACCCAAATACTTAAAAGTAAGGGATATATAACGACCGAAACAGTTGAAGAGCTTTATGATTTTTTTAAAATCAATGTAGGTTCATTATTTCAAAGAACATATTTTCATTTAATTAATAAAAAGTGTAACTCACCATTTTATCCTGTATTTTTGAGAACTTATGTCAATACAAATCAAAATTAAATGAACGAACTGAAACGAAACACTGATCAAGTACCGTTACTACAACACAGTGTTTACTATTTGTCAAATTTTGTCTTTTGTTTTATCAAAACAAACCATATCATGATAAGATAAAGCAATAAAATACATCTGATAACGGATTCAATAGTGATGGAATTGTATTCAAATCTTGAACCCTATTTACAGTAAAGGTTGATGTTTTGAAATCAGACATACTACGACAACAATAAAGTAAAGGATGTATTTGTATGTAGATCATTCTAAATCAATGATATAACTGATACGTATTGTATACAGACATTTATCTATAACCGGTTTATATTTAATTTTGACAATAATAACAAATTCCGAATAATTGCATGGTTTTACTGAGTAGTTTGTGCCTTAGTCATATGATATGTGGCATTATAGAGAATTGTTTATTTTAATTAATGCATTATTTGGTTTATAATTTTTATTTGCTCGTTCATGAATAAAAGTACTAAAATCTGCGTTGAATAATATAAAAAAAAAAGATGTGGTATGATTGCCAATGAGACAACTATCCACCAAAGACCAAAATGACACAAACATTAACAATTATAGGTCACCGTACGGCCTTCAACAATGAGCAAAGTAAGTTATATCTTATTTCTAAAATGTGCGTTTAAAGATTTCGATATCTTCTACCCCTGACGATAGATTTATCACTTACTTTTTGATGTAAATACAATTTAGACAAAATGGTAATTTGTAAAGGAAACAAATCCCAAATAAATGAATTAGTTAATTATAAATCACAATCATGACCAATCAAAATTGATTGCCATGTCTAAAAAAAAGAAAAAAAACCACAAACGGACAAAGAATAGAAAACGAGACACAATATAGAAAACTAAAAACTAAGTAAAAACTAATCCCACAAAAACTGGAAATACAGAAACAGGGACATTCCCGTGAAACGGATGCTGTTTCTCTTCTCCATTTACATAGTAACGGCATGTGTGGAAGTTCATTTTCCTAGTTCATATCCATCTCTCTGCAGCAAACACACCAAGTAGTATCATTTTCCAAAACTCTTCAAAATAAAACAAAATGAATTATTTTCTACTAATTTTTATTTAGGAACATAAAACACGCTTGCATAAATTTCACAATTTCCATTCTCAATTTTACATCTATTAATATCTGTTAAAAAGCATGATTTTCAAGATTTTATCAGTTCTACTGCATCTTTCTGGTGTAACATCAATCCTGGTACCTACGATGTGTTTATATACTTATGTTCTCTTGGAAATGGCACAAGCACAAAAACACAAAATCAACAAATAATAACTGACAGTTAATGTTGCACAGGCCTTGCTTCCTGTAAAAGAAAAACAAATCAGAAACTGTATTCTTAACGAAAGTAAAAAACAATTATATTGTTTTACATCAATATCCGTCTTCTTAACACCCGTTACAGTCATGTATTGCACATAGAACATCGTAATGGCCATTAGCTCAATCTGTGTTTTGTACTCTACGTAGGGACTCTGTGGGATTTTTATAGGAGTATTTCGTAATTAATATCAGTGTATTATTTGAATGTACCATACGGCAGAAGAAAATTTACGTACATGGTTTCAGAAAATCATTTGACCTTTGACCCCTAGCACGTGTCGGAAATTGATGACAATACATTTTTTTTCTGCCAAAATTTCTTCATCCTTAATGCCAACTGAATATACCTGTACAAAAAAAATTAAAATGTTGATAACTTAGATACATTGTCTTTAAAAGTATTTTTTCTGTTTACTAAAGCTTATGTTGTCGTTATCAGCTTTTTCAAATGATTAAAAAGGAAATAAACAGAGATAATAGTATTGAGATTGTAAAACTGGAAAAAATAAAACTGAACATATTTAGCAGGACAATTTTTATTTTAGTTTGTTTATGATTGTAACTGATTTGGTGGAAATGACAAAACAAATAAGCATTTAAAACTGGAGAAAATATAGGAGAAAAGGGGAATGGAAAAAAAAGGGGGGGGGGGGGGGGGGTCTGACCACTTTTTTTTAACTTCCGATTTCGGAAACGAAGTATATCAACATAGGGATTTTTGGATTTAATGTAATTGAAATCTGGATTCATGTGTATATACGTCCAGTAAATCAGGGTTTTCATTCATCGGGTATTAGTATTGTAATAAAAGTTACCCTCCCAAAGCTTCTGACTTTAATCACCAAAAATGTGTTTGATTTTGGCGTTACACAATCTTGTTTCAAAGCACTCCACAAAGTTATATACAGAATAATGTCAGTTACTGTTCGCCATGCATTCAGAGGCGGATCCAGTCATTTTAAAAAGATGGGTTCCCAAACTAGGACAAGGGAGGGGCTGAGGATTCCAACGATATGTCCCCATTCAAATGCATTGATCGTCCAAAAAAGGAGGGGGGTTCCAGGAGGGGGGTTCCAACCCCCAGAACCCTCCGCTTGGGTCCGTCACTGCGGTGATCAACAATAACACAGATTAAATTTTGGCACTCATACCACATCATCCTATCTCTATTGACATTGTAACTTGGCCACAGACTAGTTCAACAAAAGTTGCAGAGTTATGAAGGGTAATAACGTGTACAATGCACTATCAAGTAACCGACGAACATTTTTTACCTTTTTTTTTTTTTTAGCTCAAACTGGACAACTTATTTAAGATACAGGGAATCTGCACAACAGACACTCAGACTTTTTGCTTTGAACAGTGCACATTCATCAATCAATGTATTTTCCAAAAATATAAAAACATGTAATTTTGTCGGGATTTTGAGATGAGATATTGTCAAATAAGGCCCTGTAAATCGAGATGGACAAAAGTAAACTCGGAATTCAGGAATTGGACCCCGCTGAACCCCAACCCATCATAATGGAGCAGGTCTTATAGCAGTGCAAAAGGAAAAAAATATTATAAATGCAATTTTAAATGGTTTTATATTAATCATATTTTAAGGCCTTTTAAAGAAGAGGGGCGAAAAATACTAGAGGAACAGTCAAAGTCATAAATCGAAAATAAACCGACAACGCCATGGCTAAACATGAAAAAAGATAAACAGACTAACAACCGTACACATGACACAACATAAAAAACTAAAGAATAAGCAACACGAACACCATCAAAAACTGGGGGTCTCAGGTGCTCCGGAATAGTAAGTATATTCTGCTCCACATGTGGCACCCATCGTGTTGCTCATGCTATAACAAATCCAGGGAATAGTACAATTCTGTAGGTCACATTCATTAAAGGGAGTGAAGCTTACTGTTCAGTGTCAGCCTACTTCGGTTCCGTGTTAAAGACAGTACTTAGATCTATAATGTTTTTTTCTTTTTTGCAAATTGTGACTTGGATGGAAGGATGTCTCATTGGCACTCATACAACATCTTCTTATATCTATAGATCGTGAATGCCATGTTAGCCAAGAAAAGATTACATCATAATAAACGATCAAAGAATAAAATGCTTTATTTTGGGTTTTTTTTTTCGTTGGCTTTATATAACAAGTACAAAGACAAGACAAACTAATTTTTCAAAATGTTCTAAATTAAGTCTGAATAAAAAAAATTCCTTCATCAAACATTATCAAACAACTAGTTCCATCTTATTGCTCAGCAGTTGTTTCACAGCCTGAAAGTATAAAAATAGTAGAAATAAAAACCATTTGTTCTATACCTATATAAACTCTTTTTCATTTTATAATATTAAAAAAAAGAAAGGAGAATCTTCCTTGTAAAGAATATGAGATCGGTTGATGAATGCCCAGTGGCAAGTATTTCATTATAGTCAGGAGGATCAAAGATATAGATTGGTTAACTAATGCCCAGTCACAAATATTTCATTATATTCAGGATGATCAAAGATATAGATTGGTTAATTAATCCCAGTGGCAAATATTTCATTATATTCAGGAGGATCAAAGATATAGATTGGTTAATTAATCCCAGTGGCAAATAATTCATTATGTTCAGGAGGATCAAAGATATAGATTGGTTGATTAATGTCAAGTGGCAAATATTTCATTATATTCAGGAGGATACAAAACAAATATATCAAATACTGTTTAGATCTGATGAATAAAAAATAAAAAAAAACAATTTCCAGTATAGTTTTCTGTAGTTGCAAACTGATATGATGTTACTTTTAAAAATAATATAACAATGTATTTAATTAACCTACTTTCATAAAAATGTTAAAATACTAAAAATATTTCCGACATTTAAAAATCCTATTTACATGTACCTTGTAGAATTATGATTTTTTTGCTTATATGCCTGGCTTTAACCATGTGTGGTTGAGTACATGCTGATGTTATGTTGTCAATTGGCCTGAGGTTTGCTTGTTAGAGAACAACAACATGGCTGTCATGAGTCATTGCAATGATTTTTTTGCTTATATGCCTGGCTTTAACCATGTGTGGTTGAGTACATGCTGATGTTATGTTGTCAATTGGCCTGAGGTTTGCTTGTTAGAGAACAACAACATGGCTGTCATGAGTAATTGCAATGATTTTTTTTAAATTCAGAAAGCAAACCAGTTTCAATCTAATGCATTATAATTAAATAAAGTCTCCATCCCCACTGGTCGTTACTGCATATTTATACACCCAACACAGTCAGAAGACACCTCACTTTCTATAGTGGGTTTTAATACTAATGGAACGATTGAAGTCAAGGTAATTTAAACTTATTGAAAGGAGAAATAAAGTTTGTGTCATGTAAATTTTTAATTTACATATGTGCAATTTCAATGATTTGATCCTTTACAAATGGTCTTTAAATTAAATGTATTTACGGGAAAGGTTGCTGCTTTTAATTAATAAGTTTGTAATTTTGGTGGTCACTGTTGTACTTCAAATATAAATCGATACAACAGAGGTATCAAATTATTACCAGCAATTGCCATTGTAAATTTGGTCACATTTATTTATCAATAATTTATCATACTCAAATATATTGAGACATATTATATATTTTTTCAATAAATTATCGATATCAAATGGCAGCAAATGGACTTAAGATCCCGCTAACATATTCACATCGCCACATTCTGTATGTATGTGCCTGTCCCAAGCCAGGAGCCTGTTATTCAGTAGTTGTCGTTTGTCTATGACATACATGTTTGAATTTGTTCATTTTGTACACAAATTAGGTCGTTAGTTTTCTCGTTTAATTACATTGTCTTTTCAATGCCCTTTATAGCTTTCTATGCAGTGGTACATGCTTTGCTCATTGTTGAAGGCTATACAGTGCCCTCTGGTTTTAATTTCTGTCTCTCTTAACTTAGTGGGGAGAGTTGTCTCATTGGCAATCATACCACATCTTCCTTTTTATAATAAATATTTTTACAATATTTGAACTACAAATCAAACAAAAAAAATCATTATATTAAGAATTAAAGGGCCCTTCGGTACATATTAATTATAAACAAGAAAATAGTAATAAAAAAAAATACTACTTAATAATTGTTATTTGACAATTTACATTAATTATATTCTTTTCTCTGATTTGCCTATCAAATAATATAAACATTACAACCTTCTGTCATCTAACTATATAATGCAGTTCATTGGGAATTATATTATGGCAGTTAAAAAATATATGGAACTATATAGCTTTAGTTTTCTTGCCGACTCTGAATGAAGCTATTTATTTATTATCCCGCATAGTGCCTCAACAGTTTTACCTGGAAAGGGAATTAACCCATATGTCTGAATTACAAACCAACAGAAATTCTACACTGTCGATAATAGTTATCCTCGAGTGATTTCGAGCGAGTGATTATCAGTGTGAAGAGTATAATACTATAGTTTCTCTAATTCTATGGAAATTTATCCCTTTCCGAACCCATTGTATAAAAATATTTAATCAACGTGTGGTTGCTGGTGATCTCAAAAGATCATTGGATGATTTTAAGGGTCATGACCTTTTTAGCTAACTGGATGAATCAACATTTGATACCAGGTGTTAATGAAATTGACAACTTCGTGCAATGTGGAAGGCACTTGAAGGGGATTTTCGGTTAACAAAAAAAAGAAAATGTCTTTTTAATCATTAGAGAAACAGATTCTTACATAGTTACTCGTGGATTATCGGATTTATCCAATCTCGATACTTAAATTATAAATTTTAAAGTCCTCGCCGAGGCGGCTCGGACTTTAAAATTGATAATTTAACTATCTCGATTGGATAAATACGATAATCCACTGGTACCATTGGGAAATCTATATTTCTCCGTGAAAAAGTTGAAACACAGTATTAAATAAAAAATAATTGTTAATCACCGATATCAAAGTTGTAAAATAGGAAGACACGCCTATGGAGCGCCGATTTTATAATTCCAATGAGAAAATATTTCATGTGGTTTGTAACGTCGTGAACGTTCACGGCTATCTTTTTTTCTCCCTTTCTTAGACGAAACATACAATCTTTACCAGGGTCGCGCCTTGCTCATGTAGAACAGATCAACACATATCCAACATGGTTTTACGGAGAAAATATTCTAGATTTTGGAAAAGTATGGATCCCCCCGTTATTTTTAGAAATAACACTTATTTTTGGCAAAAACATTAAAAAAATGTCGTTAATATTAATAATTTCCCACCTTCTTCTACAATTTTACTCGAGATACTTACAAAATCAGATTTCTTGGTTATTTCTGCATTTGTGTGTCAATTTTCGTTGTCTGTTTAACTTTCTATAAATAGCGCGAGGAACGGAAAGGGTAGCATTTGTCTGTCTCGATAGCTGAAAACTGACGTTTACGGCAACTCTTATCGTAGTTCAAAGATTTACTGTAAGCTAATATACACTTTGAAATATAAGATTATAACTGAATTGAAAAGCGCAGATACTGTAGTTTCTCAAACTGTTTTTATTTATTTTTTACAGTGAGGGAAAAGTTGTTTATTTTGCAGTTTCAAAAACGTTGCAAATGCAAAAAAATGCATTGCGGCAGATATAGGTTTTTTATCGTGATGTTCCAACAGAGTCTACGCACTATTTTAAGGACTTCCCAATTTGAGTTTACCTTAGAGTTCGGTTTTGTGTAAATACTTTTTCTGTATCTTAACAGTAATGAGCTTACAAAGAATCACCTTACACTATCCCATTACGTTTTGTTATTTGTCTTATATGTTCTATAATAAAGTCGACGTCGAATACCAGTTTTATAGATCTCCCAATTCAAATGTCGATATCGATTTAATTAATTTAACCGATTCTTTTCTTGTATTGGAAATAATGTATTCTATTCGAAAATCAGCAATCATGCTAATTGAATTTTTAAAATGGGTTTCACAGCAGAACAAACCGGAAAAGTTATTGAGATATGCATTGGTATACTTGTATGTGAAAATCCGATGCATTCTAAAACATCCACACATGATATAAAAAAACTTTTTTTTTCATTTAAAATTGTGCGAATCGTTTGTTTTCAATAAATAAAGAAACTCAAACGTTTAACAGACTGTCCAGGTGTCTGATCTTGTGGTGATTTTGTATCTGTAAATGAGAAAAAAGATCATAGATTAAGTACATAGATTAAGTACACATACATCAATTTTGTTACATAATTGTACAAGATGCTATTTTACTTTGAATGTTAAAAGTAGACCGAATCAGTCTAGAATCACTTCTTAAGAGCGAAAATCCATCGATACAAATGTTATATATTTTTTTTATACTAATTGACAAGGTATAAGTTGGATAGTAATTTTAATGTCCTCTAGGTGCAACTATTGCCCTGACACGTAGCCGAGGGTAATTGTTGTATCAGAGGGGAACATTTTCTTTCTATTGCACGAATATCCAGTCATTGATATTAAATTAATATTTTTACTACACAGAAAAAAACAACAGACAATACCCGTTTCGACTCAATCGACTATCGTCGTATAAAAATCAGAAACATTACGTACTGTTTCGTCTTGACCTCATATACATTCTGATTTCTAACGCTACGTCTCGAACTGACGTCAACTATATACTCAATAAGTAACGTTACTCCCACAATAGTCTTGTAGGTGTATTTGAATTTCCGCGAAATACAATGACGGTGAGGTGAAACAGATTCAGTGAGTTCCAAATAATTGACCAATTCAATAGTAACCATATTGGGTACTTATTTTATATATAAAGTATAGCTCAGGTATAATAAATTAAAAAAATGCGCATATGGTCGATGCACTTTTTAGTACCTTATAATTTAAATGACCGCAAGTGACTTTGGAATCAGAATGTATATGAGGTCAAGACGAAACAGTACGTAATGTTTCTGATTTTTATACAACGATAGTCGATTGAGTCCAGACGGGTATTGTCTGTTGTGTTTTTTATATTATGTTTTCTGCACTGTTGTTTGTCTGTTTGTCTGTGTCTTTTTAGCTATGAAGTTGTCCGTTTATTATCGAGTTTGAATGTCCCTCGTGTATCTATTGCTTCACTTGTATGAAGGTGTCCGCTGTTGGTACGACCTTTGACTTTCTCAGTAATGCCCTTGTATATGATGATAATTCAACTTTTGTTACGTTGACAAAACCAATCAATGCACAATCATATGTGTTGGCATGCCTCATTGATTCACTTTCTGTAAACTGATTAAACTTGCGTTTGATCCCATTTCAGATGGGGTTCGTGTTGCATATTGTACGATTAGGACATCTTGGTAAAATTAACAAGACATGATCTTAAAGTTGATGTAATTTTAGTTGGTGATCTTGCTATGGTTATATTTCAAAATACTTTTAGGAACTTCATGATGGAATATACATCTCTCGCATACATAAAATTACACATTTGAATTAGCATTATTCTGCATTTTGGACATATCTTTATCTTAGATGACCAATTTATGTCGTATTCACATGTCTCATTTACAGTTTTCTTTCACATACTGGTCAATTTTGAATATGAATTTCTGCATTTTTTCAAAATATATATTGCATTCTCTTTCTTGATCTAGTGCATGCCGATTCAATTTCCCCATTACGGCTTTGTGTATATATCCAAACGTTCTTGTGCTGGGGTAACATGTTAGAATTGTTACTATGTATTTTTATGGTAAATCTATTGGAATAGATGTTGTCTTTTTATCATAATTTCTATGTTTTAACAACATTCAAGGTACACAACCGGAATTTTACCCTCCAGAAAGACAATAGAAAACGCAATTAGAACGATAGCATATGTTTTATACAAAATAGCTCCTACGGATATTTGTTACTCTGTTGATAAGTTAAATGATTTGGTAGTTTTGAAAGCAAACGAAAGCTTTTGGTCCTAAGAACAACAGAAACACAATTTTAAAAATGTATGAAACAGACATCGCGGGTATAATTTGCCTGCATCATGTGTAATAGTATATATTCAAAATCAATTGCAGATAAAATCCTACAGAAAGTTTAGAAATAATCTGATATGAGGAAAAGAGTAAATGAGAAAACAATATTGTACCGTACTTATTTTAATCAAGTTAAACCTACTACAACTAACATAAGGAATCAGAAACAGCACTGTATAGCCAATGCAAATTATGCTTTAATTATTAATCTGAAATAATAATAAAAAAATTTAGTATATAATGTTAAAACAAAGTCAAGTATTATCAAACGTTACAGTTAAACGACTGTCGTCCCTCATTACCTCGATCACATGATAATTTGTTTTTATATAGCAATAATATGGTATGAATAATTGAATACCTTCGCCGTTATGTTAGTATCAGTATAACGCCTAGGTACAAATAACTGTTCAGCACCTCTTCTTTCATGTAAAATCGCATTTTTTGAACGTCTGTGTTCTTTAAATATATCTTTTGTTTGTGTTATAAATAAACTAAATACGCAACAGGTGGTAAAACATTATGGTTTAATCCTGCTTTGCCGCAATAAAAAGTTTCAGCTATACACTATATACCGTGCGCTATATATACATAATTTCTTATTTATTAAAACAGTAAGCACAATAAATTGTCCGTCAATTTTGCAAAGCAATTTGTTGCATCATAGTCCATTGCTGTTACAGAAAAAAAAAATCCGGATCATCAATATTTGAATAATCAAAAGAAGAAAATGTGTAATTCAGTTTGATTTAAACTCACCATATTTTTCGTTTCGATATAATCTTCGTGTTGTACTGTCGTCTGATAAATGAAGTTAAAGTATCGACACCCCGGAACAAGACTAATGTATTATTTTATATTACAAATTTTAAAACACTTTGTCGTTTGTTTGAATATAATGTAATTGATATGCAAAATGTATAATAAAATGGATTTTCACCGTGAAACAATACTCGTGTAAGTTACCTTACGGTTTGTTGTTGTTTAAACTTTCTTTTGTTTACAATATCCAATCAATCTACATTAAGATACATATAATAGAGGTTTAAATTACATAGCCATGTTTGTAAACATACTGATATATCAGATTAAAACATTAATAGTTTACACTTAATATAAAAAAGAATATGTGGTATGATTGCCAATGAGACAACTATCCACAAAAGACCGACATGACACTTAACAATTATAGGTCACCGTACGGCCTTCTACAATGACATTTTTAAAGGCACCTTTTCTACAAATGTGTAACATGTAAGAAGGAAATTGCTAGCAACTATGAGTAGCCCTTCATATGTCTGTATAATTTTGTTGATACTATTTTGTTAGCATTGTGTCCCCCTTTTCCATATCGGTTTGGTTACCAAATAAACCAAACGCTTAGTATTAGTATAGATTCTTTATTCACTGTTCATTTAAGTCAACGCAAAACAAAAAACCTCATAAGTTTTATTTAAAAAAACAGTTTAAAAACGAATTAGAATTTGTCAGGTCATGCCGTTATTGTATAAAATTAATGTATTTATCAAAGTTGTACAAAATTCGAACATGAAAGAGTATTCAGCCAGAAAATCCTGAACTAGGAGGCGTGGTTCATATTTACATGATTATACGAATAAAAGTTTTTTTACAATCAATTTGATCACGGCTTGTCATTTTCCTCTTCCATATTAAATAGAACCAGAAATTTAAGAAATGACGGGTTCTGGTCGTTCCTGATAAAACCAAACCATAAAAGAAACGCATAAAAGATAGCATGATTCACATTTCGTATTTACGTAAGACGCGCGTTTTGTCTATATAAAATTATATAGATTTAAATAAAAACAAATGTTTTGTTTTTTTCTAATCAAACTTAGTATAGTATAGATTTATATCAATTTTTAACTTCTTAACTGACAGGTTACACATGGAATGCAAAAGATCCGATAAAAGGTGACACTTACAGATAGTAGGGTTACAGGTCAAATCGTTCATCAATATCATTTACATGTTTTTATTCTAACATGCCACGCCGTACTAGAGTTTTTATAAAATCACAAAAACGATCATTTGATTTACTGTAACAGTTGTTTATTACTTTATTCTATTTAACTTATATATTGTTCACACCATATGTACGGGGCGCCGAATGGGACTCTTGTGGTTTTGTACTCAAAATTCAGTTTTGTACGGACAAAAGTGACTTTTGTTCAACAACAATGAGTTCAGTTTAACAAAATTTGTATCATACTACAAATTTGAAATTTTGTCATACAAAATTATCTATCAGCGGACAAAAGTCACTTTTGTCATGACAAAATTCATTTTTGTTACCTAATTTGAAAATTGAGCGACAAAAGTCAATTTTGTATTCAAATTAGTTTAGTTTGGTTTCTGTGAACTAATTTGCATACAAAATCGACTTTTGTTACACAAAATTGACTTTTGTTACACAAAATTGACTTTTGTTACACAAAATTGACTTTTGTTACACAAAATTGACTTTTGTGAGACAAAATTGACAAAATTGACTTTTGTGAGACAAAATTTACTTTTGTGAGACAAAATTGACAAAATTGACTTTTGTGAGACAAAATTTACTTTTGTGAGACAAAATTGGCCAATGTGAGACAAAATTGGCCAATGTGAGACAAAATTAAAAAAATTGAATTTGTCTCAACAAAATTGACAAAATTGAATTTTGTCTCAACAAAATTAACAAAATTGAATTTTGTCTCTACAAAATTGATTTTTGTCTCTACAAAATTGATTTTTGTCTCTACAAAATTGATTTTTGTCTCACGAAAGTCAATTTTGTCTCATAAAAGTCAATTTTGTTGTTACAAAATTGAATTTTGTCGTCACAAAAATGAATTTTGTCGTCACAAAATTGACTTTTGTCTCAACAAAATTGACAAAATTGACTTTTTTCTCTACAAAATTGACAAAATTGACAAAATTGACTTTTGTCTTAACAAAATTTACAAAATTGACTTTTGTCTCAACAAAATTAACAAAATTGACTTTTGTCTCAACAAAAATTACAACATTGAATTTTGTCTCAACAAAAATGACAAAATTGAATTTTGTCTCACAAAATTGAATTTTGTCTCACAAAAGTCAATTTTGTCTCACAAAAGTCAATTTTGTCTCACAAAGGTCAATTTTGTCTCACAAAATTTAATCTTACCTTACACATGTTACACAATTGACTTTTGTGATTTAATTTCCATATCAGGTAACAAAAGTCAATTTTGTATGCAAATATGTTTATATTTGCATACCTTTTAAACAAAATTGACTTTTGTCATGACAAATATGAATTTTGTCTACAAAAATGAATTTTGTCATACAAAAATGAATTTTGTCTACACAAATGAATTTTGTCTACACAAATGAATTTTGTCATCACAAAATTGAAGTTCTCACAAAACAAGTCTGTAGCACATAGTTTTGTAAGACAAAAATGATTTTGTTATGACAGAATTGAATTTTGTACAAAACCACAAGAGTCCCATTCGGCGCCCCGTAATATAAAGGTATTAACTATTTTCGGCAATTATTTCTTACTAAATCTTTCCGGTCTTCAATTTTTCAAACATTTACGAAAACATATTGTAAATTGATTGTCAAGGTCTTAATTAACCAATTGTGATCTAAAGTTTAAATGACCTAGACATACGACTTTTCATAACTATTTGAAAACAGCGTCTTAAAAATAATTCAAATAATGAAAAGGTAATAACTTTGCTGTCTACCTTTTGGGAAAGGTATTGTATTATATGTCCAGTATCTCTGTATAAGGACACTTTCAGCATTGTCAAGTATTATCCAAGTCTTCATGCATGTATATTGGGGTAACATGTGATTCATTCATTTTGTTTCATGTTTCTGATAATTTGCATATCATAATATATGACAAAACAATAAATTATATGGTAAAAGTTTAAACAAACATATTTCATATTTTCCTCTACGTTTTTTTCTTTCTGTCTTAGCATTTGAGTAAATGTGTGCAAACTTGGTATGTAGTGTATGAGAACAACTATTGGTTTTGAGATCCTACAACAATTAATGCACATTATAATGGTAAACATATTTCCCAATATCATTGTAAACTGACGGATTTAAAAAAGAACGCAACAACAGATTATTTTTTTTTTTAATTTCAACTCTCAATTTGAAATTCTTGTTAAATATGAATATCCCTATTTTGCTCCTAATACATGGATGGATGTGGTTATAACAAACGCCTACAAGATTATTTCTTCCGTTCACGTTTTGAAATATTTTATGTCGTTCAGGCAGATAAACGGATAAACAGCAGTCCTTAAAATGATTTTTCTGTAGGCGATTCTTTACAATTTCAGCATATGCAGGTCATTGAGAATAATTTGTGTGTGCATCTATCTGCCATCACATCCAAAAAACGTAGTTGGTAGTAATGTTGCAGTCATTAATCTGTCTCGTTAATAGTTCTGTGTAATTTTATCTGATTGGCATGTCGCGGTGCTGATCATACCGGGTATATAGTAGCTATAAAAAGCCTGTATGTGAAGATTAATCATGATTTAGAAAAAGTCCCTGAACTGCACGTTGCAGTTTTAAAGTACATTCGTTTATCTCAGTTAAGACTCAATAAGGTAGAAAACTATATCAAGTGCAAAAACTTCAATATTAGTTGTAAACAAGCCAATGACACATGCATATAAAAAGACAGCAGTGTCACAGGTTAATAGTATAATTTGCACTTCTTTCAAAGGTTGATTGACAAATCATATCAATCTTTAAAACCTCGTGAAACACGACCAAATAACGGACGAATAACTTATTGTTTGTTATTTAGTTCTTAAAACTCCATCAATACTTTACGGTCTTGTTAAGTATATTATACTTTGATGTTTATAATTTGTGTTATGTCTATTTAAACGCAGATAAGTTTATGAAATAATAACATGCATTCCTAAGTAACTGTGATTTCCTTTATAGAATCTTTTAACTTAAATTTATTCAAACATTTACGAAGAATTTTTGCAAATTTCAAAATTAGAATTAGTAATCGGTCCAGAGTTCGTGTTTGCAGTTGTTTGATAAACTAGTAAACTAGATATACATGTAGTTCAAAATAAGCAAGTGTTTAAAATTCAAACAACTTTGAGAACAAATGCTAATTAAATCATAAGATTTAAACACATTAACAGTTTAACAGATATGTTGTGTTCTTTAAAATAATTAGTTTCTTTTAGAAATTGACATTGTTAACATGTTTAAATAGACCAAATGTACAGTAGTTGTCGTTTATTTATGTAATTTATACATGTATTTCGTCTTTCGTTTAGGATATAGGGTTTTACACTAGTAATTTTGGGGCCCTTTATAGCTTTTTGTTCGGTGTGAGCCAAGGTTCCGTGTTGAAGGTTGTACATTGACCTATAATGGTTTACTTCTATAAATTGTTATTTGGATGGAGAGTTTTTTCATTGGCACTCACACCACATCTTCCTATATCAATGAAAATACTACAAAGATAAAGTCAATGACGATTATAGAGGTAAAAGCACTGTAGAAGATACATACAAATGTATTTAACGAATGATGCATTGTAAGGAATGACATACGGTAGTACATGGACACATAATGCATATGCTCTAACATTAAAAACGCACATAGCGGTCACGGAAATATGTCAAAGCAATTGGCACACATGATCCTTACTTCCTTGTATTGAGCAGTATTCCTCTATTTATCATTATCGGTAATTTTCTTTTATTGTTTATTTGTTTAATCTATATATTAATGAATCATTTTGAATTATTTTCTAGTGGGCGATGCTAATGCATGCAATCCTATGTCTTGTAATGGTCGTAGAACAAACCCAATCCCCTACCAGTAAAGTTTGTATATAACACCGAGTAATAACTGCAACCGACGTCCTTGATACAAATGTTTTGAACTGAAGGTTTTGAATGCTCTTCAATATAAAAAAGAAGATGAAATGAGACAACTCTCCACAGGAGACCGTATGCCACTGAAATTAACAACTATAGGTGACCGTACGGCCTTCGACAATTAGCAAAGCCCATACCACATAGCTAATAAAGGCCCCGTTATGCCAATGCAAAATAATTCAAAAGAGAAAACTAACGACACAATGAATGTACAAATCATTAACGAAAAACAAATATGTAACTCATAGACAGACGACAAACTCTGAATTACAGGCTCCTGACTAGCTTGTAACTGGAACATATTTACAGAATGTGTCGGGGTTAACCATGTTAGCGAACTCCAAAACCTAACATGGGACAGTGGTGTAAAAGTACAACAACATAAGAACAAACTGTTAACACAAGTTAAAAAGGTTTACCTCGTCAGATGGATAAAAAATCTAAATACTCTGAATAGTAGTGGACGTGGCAAGGTAATTTAAATTTCTAGTATTTGTGTTTTTCAAGATCGTTTGTTTTTGTTCTTTTAAAGGTTTTGATTTTGAACGTCATTGGTGAGTTTATTTGGGGGGACAGAATCATTTTGTGTAAAAAAAGTATTAACCTGGTAATTTTTATGACATTTGACTGTTTGTTCACTTGTCCAGGAATTTTTGGGGACCTTCATAGCTATCTTTTCGGTGTGAGCCTAGTCTCTGTGTTGAAGACAGTACCTTAACGTATACTGTTTTTTTCCCTATGAATTGTGACTTGGATGGAGAGTTGTCTCATACCACATCTTCCTATACAAATAAAGTATAAGATAGTGGTATACATAGATATTTAAAACAATTCAACACTCACCCTACATTTTCCTTTAGACCTTTAACAGTGGGTAAAGACAAATTCCACAAATCAAGAATTTTTTTTATTTGGTCTTCATATCGGTATTTCCTGTTTCTGAATTTGACCAACCGAATTAGACTTATTAACGGGCTTGTACTAAAACTGGGCAACACGCCAGGTACCACATGTTGATCACGGTCTGTCTTCAGAAGTACATGAGATCACCCCACGGTGTTGGTTAGAATGATGTAGCTCATTCTTTTAGTGGCCTTAGTTGTTGTTTGTTACCTATTGTTTGTCTGGTTCTGCTTTTATTGTTACGTTGTCAGTTTTCTCCATTTAACCTACTGAATAACCAAATTTAATTCAGCATGTTTGTCGGGAAAAATGCCTGTACCATTCGAAAATATGGTATTTTTTTCAAGTAACGTTGGTTGATATATTAGAGTGTTTGGTTTAGATGCGTGTACAGAAATTCCCCCCTTTTGAGTATACTTTAGATGTCGGTATCGTGTCTACTTATACTTTTCTAAACCTTCACAGAAACAGAAAATCGAACGAAATTCTATTTTTCAATGACTGAATCGTGTATTGTATATCACGTATGCATTTAATCGTAAATGATTTTCACAAGGAAACTTAAAATTGCAATTACAAAATATAAATGTATTTTAATTTCTTCACATATACATGATACCTGCATAAACACATTTTAAATTGTAGCTTCTTTTTATTTCATTATAACACTAAAAGGTATCAATCAATTTTATGCATAATTCGTATTTAAAGAAAATACAGAAATGTATAGAATAAAGGAAAAAACAAAAAACTAAAACAATGTAAAGCAAATAAACTGTTCAATCACACAGAAAATAGTGAACATTATTAATGTTATTGTTATTAAAAGTTTCCCTCATTTGAGTGAAAACGTTCCAGATGATAGGCTATATGTTCTTTTCGGTGATATTATGCTTGTTAAAACGCATAAAATCATCTGACGTAAACTAGGAAACAATATTACACCTGCACTGTCACCAGAACCTACAAAACAAATACAGGTTATTATTCATTTAGTTAGAATACAGGCGTCTTTTATTATGGTTGAAGTGCCCTTTGCACTTCTTAAAACAGTAGTAAACACATAATAGTGTCATTGTTTATCTTGGAACAGTCTACTCATTTTACACCATATGAGAAGGATTCCGGATCATACTATGTAACTAAAAAAAAAAAAACATATTATACGTAGTTCCGTTTGAACTTTTCAAAGGTATGCTCTAATCTGAAAGGGGGCATTCGTTCGCACATGATTTAAGTTTTCGAAAATGATTCTATTATTTTTCTAACCCAACTCTTCAAAATTATGGACATATTTGCTTTGAGAAGTAAATAATACTTCATACGTGAATCTACAGCCTCATTGTTAAATGATTTATTTTGTTTGTGAAATGATTTGAAATACATTTTGCTACAACACAATCTGATTGTTCCTTCGCATACGGTATCCATAAAATTATGCTATGATTTCTTTTGAAAACTAGTTTTTCTGATCAGAAACGTCGTCCACTGTAATGGTATTTTAAGTAACAGTGGGTTTTCAAAAAAATGCCTTGAGATCCCGCATGCAACAATGGGGGGTGCGGCTAACATGTTTATCACCGCCAAATTCTGTATGTATAAGTCTGTTCCAAGTCAGGAGCCTGTAATTCAGTCGTTGTCGTTTGTTTATGTGTAACATATTTCTTTTTCGTTCACTTTTACACAAATAAGATTAGTTTTTAGTTTGAATTGTTTTACTTTGTCATTTCGGGACATTTCATAGCTGACTATGCAGTATAGGTTCTGTTCATTGTTGAAGGCCGTACGGTGAACTATATCTGTTACTTTCTGTGTCATTTTGGTCTCCATTGTCTTATTGGCAATCATACCACATCTTCTGTTTTATATATGTTTTAAATCGATATTCACATCATTCATGTCATCTTGACAATATTAATATATGGTAGCTAATATACGAATAAGAAAATGTTCTAAAATATTTCCAATGAGACATTTATGTTCAAAATACCAAAAGAGTAACATAGAATTTAAGATTGACTACTATAGTTAACAATGAGGCAAACCTATACAGCATAGCATACTATGTAAACACCTGAAATGACGTGTTAAAATTTACTGTTTGCAATAGTGTGAATTTTGTTTTTTATAATATGAATGTTCTTATCCTGGGCATACAAACAATGCCGTATTTGGCAAAACCTTTTCAACTTTTGATCTTCAGTGCTGTACAATTTTGTATTTTTTTCGTCACTGGTGAGTCTCGTGTGGACTAGACGCGTTTTTGGCGTATTGAATTTTAAACCTGATGCTTTTTGTTATCTATTAATCATGCTTTTCCTTGTCTAATATGTTCTGCTTTTTATTTGTATTGTAGTCCTGTAATATTTTGTTTTCATTTCAATGTTATATTTAACTGTGCCATTAAAGTGCGAGGTTTGGCATGCCTTAAAACCAGGTTCAACCCACCACTTTTATTCCCCTTTAAAAGTGTCCTGTACCAAGTCAGGAAGATGGCCATTGTTATAATATTGTTCATTTCTGTGTGTGTGTTGCATTTTAACGTTGAGTCGTTTCTGTTTTCTCTTATTTTTGAGATAAGACGTGGCACGGTACTTGTCTATCCCATATTCATGTATTTGGCTTTGATGTTATATTTGTTATTCTCGTGGTGTATTGTCTGTTGCTTGGTCCGTTTCTGTGTGCTGTTGCGTTTCGGTGTTGTGTCGTTGTTCTCCTCTTATATTTAATGCGTTTCCCTCGGTTTTGGTTTGTTGCCCCGATTTTGTTTTTTGTCCATGGATTTATGAGTTTTGAACAGCGGTATACTACTGTTGCCTTTATTTATTTACCAAACAATGCCAATGAAATAATTTATGACCTGATTTATTTAAAAACAAATTAACAAAAGACAATCACAGAATCACAGGCTCCTGATTTAGGACATGTAATTACATAATGTGGCGAGGTTAACCATTTCTGGTGACCCAAGATCGTTTTGTGACAGCACGCTTTACATAATAACAAACAAACAAATGGTTCAAAAGAGTAAAAACTATTCTTACACTAAATGATTTGAATTATAAGGTTTTTAAAAATACTGGTATAAATTGATAGCATACAATGTACATCAAATAATTGATCTTTAATAGAGCAAACAAAGAGTTTCTTGTCTTCGTTTATGATGGATAACCAATTGAACAATTAGCCGGAAATAATTTTCTCTAGAGTCTAGATTCATCCATTTAAGATTATCACCTTTTAAAAAAAAAATAAACAAACAAGTGATTTCTATGATGTTTAAAATAGGCGTTTTAAACTACATAACATACAAAACAAATACATGAACATTTGGGATTAGTAGGCAACATTTTGACTCGCACTATATGGATAAAGCAAGTGTAGCAATTATCGTTAGATAATCGAAACATTGTATACCTAATGAAGCAGTCGCAGCCGGATCTGTAGGTGTAACTGTATCCGCAACTGTTGTGTCATTGTCAGCTCCAGTTACTGTGTAAAATTGAATATAAAAGTTAAGAGTCAAATTTACCAATTTATCTTATAGCAAATGCTGTGATTAATCTATTTTTGCAGAATACCAAATACCGTGGGTTCTTAGGTATAAGTTAATCATGAATTTTAATATCAAACGAAAATAAACTTGTGTTTGAGGTTGTATGAAGAATTTGAAAATCTGATATCCATTAATACACATTTTTCTCAAACCACGACAAATGATATCCATGAACATAAATGAATTCACGTGTTCTATGATAAAATCAAAAATAACATGGCAAAATAACGTAAAGAATAAACTAAATAAGCAGTAACCAATATGACCAGGCGCATTACAAAAATCGCTTGCTTTGATACTGAGCCCATTGAAGCAGTCAAAGCAATCTGACATGATCGAATTTAGTGCTGCAAATAATTAAGAACATTATATTCATCATTGTTGGTCGGATTATTTACGCAGGATTATATGGTGAATTCATTATGTTTTATGAAATCATTTCAATAGTTTCGAAAGATGAAGGAGAAATGTTTAAATGAATTGTAATGGCCAAAACTTACAGACATCTACCTTATTAAATAGACTATACCAGTATGTTTTTTGATGTATGTTAAACCCTCTTCTTGATTTCACAAACATTTGAAGTGTGTTCGAGTAGAAAACGTTTTGTTTAACTACGATATGATTTTTTTCACTTTCACGGTACACTTGAACAAGGTTTTTGTAAGCAAGTATAGTAAACCCATTGTATAACATTGTCTTGCACTCTTCTCGTACTGACAAACAAATACTATGAATACATTATTATTTGTTAGATACGAATTTTCGTGGATTTTGTAAACCACGAAATATTGAACGAATTACAAATTTAACAAAAGACTGTATGCAGACTAGGACAAAACCACGAAAACCACGAAATACAATGTTTACGAAAATTCAACTTGTCATCAATCCTCGAAAATTGGTACCTTTGAAAATTAATCCAAAGTTATGGGGATAACTGCTTGCTTTTCATACACTTTCCCCATTAATTTCTTGATGTTTCATACATGAAGTACTAAGAAAGGAGATACAATTACATGTTAAAAAGTGGGTACTGAATCTTTATGTAAAGTAGTTCAAGTTAAAAAAAATAGTATAAACTGAACTTTAGACCCCCATAAAATAAAATCGTCCATATAGGCGCCGGGTAAAACATGTTTATGTGACCTCAACCCTCTCCTATTCCTATGTATAAAAGTAAACGCATAACAATACGCACATTAAATTTCAGTTCAAGAGAAGTCCGAGTCTGATGTCAGAAGAAAACTATATTACAATGTAAATATAAATAAGAGAAAACAAAACTGGTATGTACTAATGTAATACAACAAAACTTACCACAATTAATCAGCAGAAAGGAAGCACAACAACAAACAATGGCCAGACGGGAGTTCTGAAAAAAAAAATCGTATATAAAGACACGTTGTCAGTTTGTTTAAGATTTACGAGTTGGACTGTCCCTTTGGTATCTTTCGTCCCTCTTTTATTGGGTCTTTTTCAAATTTATCAAAACAAACAGTGTAGCATGCACAAATAGTGAACATATTCCCTTGCACATTTTACTAACTCTATCTGCAATAATTGTTAAAATTTGATAGATACAATGTATATGCATTAAAAAACCTTATCAGATCATTATCGACGATTACATATTTTGTTATCTGGGTTTTTATTTCCATTTTACTGATCCTTACAAAAAAAAATGACAGTATTTAATTTTATTAATTATGATGGCTGATTTTCTTTTGACTGAGTTCACAAAAGATCTTTGATGATATATATATATTTTTATTTGAATAGAATTAAGGTAATGCCAGCTGCAAGTACAATATATTCTCTTCAAATTTGCTTTTAAATAGAATGGCGTAAACATAAACTATACTTTTATACTTTAAACAGAATAGGAATTGAAACTGCAAATCATTTTTTTTAAATTGACCCTTTTTCAATAATTTAATAAAAAAAAAAAAGACGGCAATATAAAAAAGAAGATGTGGTATGATTGCCAATGAGACAAATATCCAGAAAAAACCAAAATGACACAAACATTAACAACTGTAGGTCACCGTTCGGCCTTCAACAATGAGCAAAGCCCATACCGCACAGTCAGCTATAAAAGGCACCGATAAGACAATGTAAAACAATTCAAACGAGAAAACTATCGGCCTTATTTATTTTTGAAAAAATTAAAGAAAAACAAATATGTAACGCATAAACAAACGACAACCACTGAATTACAGGCTCCTGACTTGGGACAGGCACATACATAAATTAATATGGCAGAGTTAAACATGTTAGCGGGATCCCAACCTTCTCCCTAACCTGGGACAGTGGTATAACAGTACAACATAAGAACGAACTATAAAAATCAGTTGAAAAAGGCTTAACTCATCAGATTGACAATAAATACAAGTGGACGTGGCCGGGTACTCATACATACCGACACAAAAAGACACAATGCACAGATCTGAGAGTACTCGCAGTTATCTGACTGCTAGTTCAAAGCCACTAACAATTAATAAAAAAAATCATGCATCTAAGACTAAACAATCAATCCGTACATATCCAACATGCAATGGATTTAGTGTTAAGACGTCATTAACAGCCAGAGAAAAACATGACCTTGTGCAATGCCAAACTTCAAAACAAATCCGTATATCTATGGAAACATTTAGTAAAGGTTTAAAGTCATGTATGGTTACCATATCCCTGGTTTAATAATTTTCCAGTAATACATAGGTTGTGTTCGTTAAAATCAAAAACGATATAACAGACACGGGTATAGCGAACAAGTTGTGAAATATAAACACCGTATGATGGTGCCAAAGGAACATCACCATCTAAAATGGAAAAATTACCAATAGGGAACGAAAAATCGTCTCTTTTGTCGTAAATTTTTGTTTGTAGTTTCCAGTTTAAAACCGAAATATCTAAATCCAGGACAGGACAGTTATTACCAAATAAATTTGATTTATTTAAAGTAAGTTCCTTGGGGTAAATTTCAGCAGTATATTGAGAAAATTTTTGATTATTTAACGCACAAATATCATCAAGATATTGGTAAGTGTTGTTGAATTTATCAATTAAATGCAATTTCGACGGGTCTTTACTGAGTTAGTTATAAACTGTGATTCGTTACAGTACAAAAACAAGTTTTATTCAAAAACATAACTTTGTCAGATGTAACACATAACGTTTTTGTTGCAGAGATGAGAATTTAACCATTTTGATTGACGTTGCTCACTGTTGAAATAAAAAACAAAACAAAATTAAGATGTAACATGAAAACTGATCAGCAGTAATTGACACCTTTAAAAAAACTCTGTGATTCTGAGGCTTTAACAAATCAGGTTTATTTTTAATATCTCTTCGATTTGGAGACTGTAAATTCAACACAGACTACAAAAAAATGTGTTCTGCTACTTCACTTAATTTTTGTGGAATACTTCCTCGAGTTGGGAAATGCTTAGCTCTTTATGTATTATATTATTTATGCATACTAAACTTTCAATTTCCAGAGTCAAAGTTTCTGATGAAAAGTAAGTTATGAAAAATACCGAATTCCGAGGAAAATTCAAAATGGAGAGTCCTTAATCAAATAGTAGAATCCAAAGCTCAATCACATACAACGAAAGGATAGTTTGTCTTTACTTTTCTAGGTTGTTTTTTTGTACTACTATTTGTCTGTTTGTCTTTTTCATTTTTAGCCATGACTTTGTCAGTTTATTTCCGATTCATGAGTTTAACTGTTCCTCTGGTATCTTTTGTCTCTTCTTTATACAACCGTTATATTCCTGACCTGGTACATGCATATTTTATGTGGAAAATGGTGGACTAAACCTAGATTGATCTCTAGCTAAAACTCTCATTTTTATGCCAACTTATTTATATTGCAGTTAACAACTCACCATGTCTGCCTGTATGTTAAGCAAATTTTGATTTGCGTATTGTCCAGCTTTAATACATGCAACTAATCAACACTTGATAAACTACCCGTATCAATAACAAAGTGTTTATTGTTGTCACAACACGTTTTTGTTCTTTTAAAATATTTATGCACATGATAACTTTGATAATTATTTAATTATATGTAACTTTGTCTGTATGTAAATAGATACAAATGATCGATAACATGTCTCTTTTTGTAGTCATTACAATTGTAAAGCCCTCGGATTGTCAACAAGCGGTTTGTATTGAGCATCAAAATTTAAATTACAATTACCGAACCCATAAAACATGCAGAAAGATTAAAGAGCCATAGTTTAATTAACCCTTTGTATGATTCTTTATATATAATAAGTCGTTTTTTGATATTGAGACTTTTTAAATCTGAATGTTTTTAATATACCTGCATGTCAGAATAATATTGTCATATTTCAAACTGAAATAATAATTGTAACAAATCATAAAGGTAAACAGCAAGTACTATCCTTAAGCATATACAACAGTGGTTATTTAATTTGTATATGCTTGTAAATAATAATAGAAAAAAGTAAACTCACAAAAATACTGAACTTAGAGGAAAATCAATTCGGAAAGTCCATAATCACATGGTCAAATCAAATTACAAAACGCAGCAAAAACGAATGGACAAGAACTGTCATATTCCTGACTTGGTACAGGCATTTTCAAATGTAGAAAATGGTGGATTAAACCTGGTTCTATAGCGCTAACCCTCTCACTTTAATGACAGTCTCATCAAATTCCGTTATATTTACATTGATGCGTCAAATAAACAGACACAATAAATAAACAATCAAAATATGGGTATATCAGTCATCATCGTATAACAATTTTAAAAGGAACAATTTAACAGAACACAAAAAACATCTACTACCTACGAACACATTGATTGTTTTGAGTGTCTGATGTCAGAACATTTTTTATACGTCACATAAATTTGTCGTTCAATGTGCATACAAACAATTTAAAAATTTACATAGGCAATGTTAGCATACAGGGTGTAAAAATTCAAAAGTATGTAAGAATAAATTTCAGAAATAAACCGAGATTTAAAATAGTCCAAAAGATATATATATAGAATTAATACGAATCCAAAAAAAGTTTATTCCACTAGGCGATTGAATGATTTTGACGTTTGTGGTTCAACGCATATAGTAATTCATAATAGAAATATATCATAATGACATATACTAGAACAATATAATACTGACGGGATCTTTTAAAGTACAGAGTCACGTTATAAAAAAAATGAAAGCCAATACAAATACATTACATTAACGAGATGTATAAGTACCGAGCCACATCAAACGGATATCACATAAAACCATTTAATAGTAAAAGTAATATTGATAATAGAACAAAGACAAATGAAAGAACAATGAAACGCGTTGTTAAGATGATAAACAACATCAGTTCGCAGAATCTATACATCAAGACTATCGTGTATTATTTGAGAATATATACAAAAATTAAATGCATATTTGTATAAGATCTTTTGGAAAATGTTGTGTGTGCCCTATTCAGACCTGTTTTTCAAATACGTTTTGTATAAATATACCCTTTTTATAGTTTTTTTTTTAGAAAATGCTGTTTGTAATGTATTTAGACCCCTGTGCTAAGAAATTTGTTTTGGATGCGAACCTATAAAAATTGCAGTTATTATCAAACGCAATCATAGATTCGAACGTTGTCTTCAATTTATACTGGAATATGTATGAATAGGTGAATATGTTTATATATCTTATATCAATATTTGTGTATCCACAAATGTGAATCAGTTTATTATAAAAGTATGATATAAAAACAAAACAAGGACACAAATAAAACAAATGAACCTGGATTTATAGCTAGCAAAACCTCGCATTTGAAAGATAGACGCATAACATTTTATTATATTGACAACAATGTCTGAACGAAATAAACAGACATAACAGGTAAATCGTATACAAAAAAAAGGAAAACAGATTTCAGCAGTGTGTTATCATTTATATGTCAAACGAATATATGTTAAAAATGAAAAATAAAGTTGCATGTATTACTAATCGGACGGTATACTACTGTTGCCTTTATTTTAGTTTTAATTTGCATTTGGGCAGTCTATTTGAACATGTGTGTGATAAGGATAATTGCCATTGATGTCGAATCACTTATCAGTGTCATCAAAAGAATTTACAAAAGAATTACTGTACACTTTTATTGATGAGTTTATCCTAAAACATATATCTATAGATGGACTGGTTTATTATGAGCGAACCGGGTAAACCCCGGCCAGTCAAGTAAAAATAATCGGATAATAGACAAAGCACATACTAATTGAAAGAAATATATGTATTTTGACAACTTTGTCAATCGTATTTTAAATTTTTATCAAAATCTATTAACATAATATACATACTGAATTGTGCTATAGAATCGACAATAATGATCAAACTTAAATAAAGATTAGAACACACTATATGATGATAGCGTTCAATTGACCAGACTATTGGTATTTAAACACCTTTTTAAATAACAAAATATGCAAGTCTACCTCGATTTTGACTATTAAAATTAAGTAAAAATATCGATGGTCAAATATAATACAAATATCGGTCAAAAAACGAATCAAGGTCTCACATACGAACAGAAAATTGAAGCACAAAAGTCATGACGAAATAAACAGCGAGATCGATTTTTTTGACAAGAAAAAACGCACTGTATCATCCACTATGCGTATACATACTCAATCAGAATGTACCATTTTTAACCTTTACAGTTTAGTCTATTTTTTGTAATATCATTTTGGCGCCATTATGTTATTGTGCTTTGTATTTTTTTATATTCCTATCTAGTATTTTTGCTTTAAAGATTTGAATTTACAATTTTGAAGTTAAGCTAGCTATAATAACAGGCTTTATCTCCTATTCATTTTGCACATAAATAAATGTCTGTATCGAGACAGGAACATGACACTCGTTTTCCGTTTATAAGTTTAAGCTTTTGATTTTGTTATTTAATAAATGACAATCTGGTATTTTTTTTTTATTAGCGTGGAGGATAGACATCTATCTTTTGTGACACAGATTTATGTGTCAATCAACTTATTCTTTTTTCCATATTGCGATTTTGATTGATGGTAAAATATATTGAGTTCAGTCTTTCTTATAACAGTGAATATAATATAACCAGTGTTACGTATCGATTGAGACAAGTAAAAGTTGTACAATTTGGCGGATGTTTGATATGATACTTCGGAAATTCTAACAAATGGAAATAATGTCATGGATTCTAGTTTATAGCAATGTATGAGTGTCACAAATAGGGAAGTTATCAATATATGACGAACAAATTCAACACGCACTATCTCAAATGTCAAGTGCACTAGGACATATGACATGCATGCACTAACAGGAACGTCTATTAATGAGAGGCAGAACTTTGTCAATATATCTGAAAGTGAAATTGGAAGACTTTGCTAGCTATTGGTTTTTTCTTTTTCGTTTTGTCTTTAGTTTATGAATTTTGCACCTGAATATTTCAAAACAGGTTCAAAAGAAGGGTTGGTCAGTTAGTACCCATTGCAATACAGATTATCGATGGCAATATCAAAGCCGAATATTAGAACAAGAAGAATGTCAAGTCTGTATATAAACCGAATCCGTTGAAGAGGTATATGAGAAAGACATTACAATAATAGCCAAGTTCGTCTTAGGTCGATCCTGGGTTGTATTGGTCGTCAGAATGAAAATCAACGTATCGCTTGAACAAGTATTTTTAAATTTAAAAATCCAATGTCACCAACAATTTGAAAACATGACAGGTTAAACTTTGATTGTATTCAATTTCCAGTTCATATTGTATTCCATGAAATACCTTAACAAATAAAATTTCATCAATTTTCGGATAACGTTATAAAATGTTTTAGGCTCTTTAAGATACTAGTATAAAACATAATACTTATGAAGGTGCCTGAAATACAAATCAAACTCGGTATAAGCGAATAATAACAACACATTTTTCTTATATTACCTTAATCCTTTTGATTTCTGTATTTTTTTTAAAAAGGTATCCCGCTTTAAAACATCTTAGAAATTTAAAACACAGTGTGTGTGAAAAATACGTGCACTTGTTGATGTAGTTTTGAAAATATTGAAGCGTTTGGCATTCACATCATGTTAGAAATTTTAGTTACTAACTCTGCTTAACCTACTGATAAGACCCATTGCATACAATCACATCTCAAATAAATAGATACGTAATTATAGAAATCAACTCAAATATACAAACAGTCATTTAATCAATTATTATCATTGAAAAGTCAGTTTTATATTTGTTTTACGCATTTTCTGCAAATAAAATGCAGATATTATGTTTTATATCTAAAAATGTTTTATTTTATGAAGATTGCTTATTTATTTTTTAAAGCATCGTCATAATTGATTTTTTTAAATTTTCCACTAGAAGTTGTAACTTGATCATTTTGATAACTAGTGTTTTGTGACTTCCATAAAAATACTTGCTACGTTGTTTCACACGAAAACACCATTACTTTTTTTGTAATTTCTCTTTGTTTTTCTGGTGCTTTGTTAAGGTAATGTATCTAAGACAAACAACGAAAGCTTCATATTTTTTGTGCTATGTAATATTCCATAAGACAACGAAAGACTTGCAGTTGGTCAAGATATCACTTTAAACTAATAAAAAGTTACGTTTCTCTAAGTGGGACTAGCCGAGTGTCCATTTAGGTCTTGCCATTTGATAATAGTTATCAAAGGTACAAGACTTATAATTTGATACGCCAGACACGGGTTTCGTCTACATAAGTCTCATCAGTGACGTCCAGATCAAAAAGTTAGAAAGCCAAACAAATGTATATTTCAATAGCATTGATGACCTAAAATTTTAAAAAGATATCTAATTATGACTAAGGTGATATTTGTCTGGTATAAGAAAGTTCTTAGTATTTCGAATAGTTCATAGTTTACAGTAAAACAAAAAAATGCCATAAATGTCCCGAATGCTGACTACTGGCCTGGTAATACACTATGTAACATTTAACTTCTTTTTCTTTGTATAAGCATCCTATAGACAGAAACACCTGTTATAATTTAGAGTATATATAAGGATAATTTTGTTGAGATTTTTTTGTTTTATATAACTATGTACAGAACACTATTTGGAAGGTTGTTTATATATATGTTTATTGTGTGTTGTGACTTTCAAAGTTATATATACAGATATTGCTTTTAACTTGTGTATGATTATAAGCTTATCTTATTACCATGTGTGTGTTTTACGCATGTCATAACTTTTATGCTACGTGGTCAAAGGGAAATAACTTTATTTTTTAATTGAGTGTTACCGTTGACGAACACATCTAAGATAGTCATGCTTTATCAACACCTGTTTTGACATTCAGTGAGGGATTTTCCGATTTTAATCTTCCAAGGAGTTCGATATGTTTTGTTAATTTACTTTTTAATATATATATATGCATGAAAAAAGTTTGTTTAATGGTCCATCCATTATATAAACAAAGTCAGATAAAATTGTATTTCATGCACGTTTCTGTACTTCAACATCAATTGATTTTTAAAGGATTGGTTTCACATATGATTTGTATAAACTTGGGCATCTTGATCTTTATGGCTATTATTGTCTAAAAACTCATGAGCACCAGCTTGGAGCTTGTTTTTCTCAATTAATTCTAAAACATTTTTTAATTTGTCAAACATATAGTGAAATTCCGACTCAAATACTGAATACTGTTGTGTAACCTTTCACAATGTTGCATATGTTCTAGCTTTTAATTAACATCATCTAATATATGATTTATATAATTTACGTATAAGCTTAACAATAGAGGCTAATGCATATTACATTTCGAGGTAACGAGTTTTACTAGCTAGCTTTTAGTGGTCAACTTGTCACAACCAAGAGATACAGTGAATAATTATAGTAGCATGGTATGTTGTATACATAGTGTTAAAAACAATAAGTACACAATAGAGCACCACTAATTAGAGAAATATGACAAAGAAAATAATTTTAACTTTTACAGAACAGAAGTGAAATAGAGGTCTTACCAGTTTGTTTATTGCTCAGTTGGTAAACTAGAAACCTTGTCACTTGAATATACATTTAATATTATATTGTCATAAGTTCCTTTAAAATCTCAATCTTATATCTTTTACTATTTTTACATATTCAAGCTGTTATTACTGAGATTATGTGCAGTCTTTTTTTTTTTAATATTCATATATTTAGTTTTTGAGCCCATGATATGTGTGCAGGTCTAATATATTTTAAACCTTTATCTGTTTAGTTTGAAAACACAACCAATTACAGCCCTTTATCAATATGATACACCTAATATTCCTATTTAATTTGATATCCTTGTTTTGTCCTTTTGTTCCAATTTTTGAATGCATGCCAAAAAACAGTTCTCTGAACTGAATTAAACCGTATGAATCTTCAAACTTTTGGAAAAAATGCTAGAAATAGTCAAGAACAGAAGTTACCAGGGTTAAAATTTCTACATAAGTAGATGCCTGTTCAAGTCAGGAACATCACAGTTGTTATCCATTCGTTTGAGCTTTTGATGTGGCGTTTTAAATAGTATTTTTGTAATTTATTATTTTGTTTAATTAATACTTTGTTGACACTGTAAACCAACTAATTTTGCGGATACTTTATTTTGCGTTTAGCAATTATAAGCACATTAAGCGGCGATATAATTTCGCAATTTTCAAATTTGCTTGTTGAAGTTAAATGGTTAAAACTCCATTTTTAAATACTCGCAATAATTAATGTTTGCATTTTGTTTTACTTGCGAAAATGGCGAAAATAAATTAGTTTGTTTACAGATAACAAACATCAAAATATAAAACAAATATTAGGGATTACATTGCATGTTCTCTTAAACCATCATGACAAGGAGAATCGAAAGAGTATGCATCTATATGGGCCATTCCAGTTGATATCTGATAATGGGGGAAGGATGGTCCTTTCTGAGGGGTGTAAAATTTATACAGCTTAGGGGTAAAATTTTGTTTTTTTTCATCTGACAGGTTAACATTTATTGTAAATTAAAGATTTTTTGGCTGGAATTTCCGATAATATTGATTTTATTAATGCCATGTGTGTAGAAGGCATTTCTTTGTTTAAGTATATCAACATGAGGTCAAGGACTACATCATGTTCAATGCATGATCATCTAATTACGTTATCTGATTGGTCAGTTCTTGAGATCGGTAATTAATATCAAATTTCTACATGTGCTTGGACATGCGGTCATTCGCCTTTGTTTTGGGAGAAAGAAAAGATCGTTTTGAATTTATCTGAAAAACTGAAAAAAAGGACTGTAGAAAGGCATTCATCGAAGAATCCACAGATTATAAGGTAAAAGCGAACCTTAACTATTATTTAATATATTTTTAATAATTTAATTTTTAATTTAATATTATTTATTTTTAAATTGTTTGTTGCTTTTGAGCCGTGGTCCGGCGTGCCTTTATTTTTGGTAATTCTTTTATTCGTCGTTTAGAAACTTTTACTCATAAACACTGTGATCGAGGTTGGTTAAATTTAGGTTAGACAGAACCTACATCCAGGTGGATTTTTTTGGTTTGGGGTGAGGGACTCTTCGCCCCGGTAATAAATGTGTTCAAAGGCAACAATATATGCATGTAATTGAAGAATATATGCCACATTCGGGTTTTCTTCAGGTTGGAGGCAACGATTTGTCGTCTGAAAATGAGCCCGTGAAAATAGCAAGAGATATCAGTGTGTTTGCCGATTACATAATAAATTGCTATCATGTTAACCACGTGGTTATTGGTCAACTTCTCCCGAGGTATTCCGAAAGACCGGAAACATATTATAACAACAAGGTTTACATTGTAAACAGATAACTTAGTCATTTAGTAAAAGAAAGAGACAATGCGACTTTCTGGCATCATAGGGGGTTGTGGAAGAACACCCACGATTTATTATTAAAAGATAAAGTTCATCTTAATGACGAAGGTATGGAAATACGCTATAAGTGTTCGTGCTGCTGTTGGTAGCCTTTCAAGAACATGTAATGTCGAGCAAACATGCGTTGTAAATTACCGTTTATGATTGATATAACCTTATTGTCCCTATTTGGAAAGAAGCATACACTACAATTATGTAGTTATCTATGAATTATTTGCATATTATTACTCCATCACCTTTTGTCACGATTTACAATCTAAATTAACTCTGAGTGGTTGTGCTTATTATGCACGTGGTTGTGCTTATATGCACATGGTTGTGCTTATATGCACATGGTTGTGTTTATATGCACATGGTTGTGATGTGACACTGGTGACATGAAAAATGTCTTATTTGTAAATAATTATGGTTGGTTACATCATTTTTATCAGAGTTATATAATATGATATGTCTCTTTTTATATTTAAATATTGTTTATTCATAAACATGGTTTATATACTTTTAATTTAGTATATTATTAGGTTAATTATTTAATCAGAGAATAAATCATGTATTTCCCTATAATGGTTGTGTCACAATAGGGATCGATTTTGGTACTATGGAAGAATTTTATTCATATCGGTTGGTTTATAAAATTGGTTTTTGAGTTATAATTAGCATACATGTACATTGTATCATAGTCAAATTTAACTTTAAACATGAGTACATTTTGCTAGATATATCATCATATCAACTATGTTAATTTTATGGACAAGCATTTTGGTTTAAAAATTATACTTATTTACATTTGTAGTAACATTCTTAAAGTTCTGTGATATACAGGATTTCTATTTTTATTTGTTGTTGTAGGTATTTATAGCAAAATGCCAAAGCAGAAGAGCCGAACAAGAAGAAAGGCTGCTCCACATAACCTTGAAGAAGATGTTCAAAATTTAGTGGAGGAACAAAGTGAGATACCACCATTAAACAGGCCACCAGTGCGGAGACGCAAGACCAGACAAGCAGTTCCTGAACTAAATACTGAACAGCCGTCTGTTCCAACAGCAAATGACATTGCTGATGCTTTATTCCGAAAGTTTGAAAGTTCCGGCGTGCAACTAGTAAAAGACAATACAGCAGTTTAAATTAATGACTTAACTGGTATGTTGTCGTCATCATCTACACAACCAGAAAATTCAACAAATACTGACTCTCAGGGTCCAATGTTAGCTGTCTTCCAACCGCCTTTGTCTTCAGACCCTAATATTAACACGTCTTCTGATGGTGAGCTGTTAAACTCAAATAGCTCGTATGAAGAGAATCCTTATGCTTGTGACATGTTGAGACATTCTATACCTTTAGACTATCATGTCAGCAGTAAGATTAAATCTGATGTTTGGTGTGATAATTATGTAAATTTTGCTTTATTATTACCTTCTAACATTGATGATACATGTAATGAATCAACATTATTTGAGAATTTGAATATAACAATTTCAAATAGGAAGTCTAACAAAGAGCTTTTTTCCATTCACCAATGGACAAATGCTTTTGACATATTTATGTCTATATATCTTGAAAGAATTTGAGGTCGGCTAGAGCATTGATTAAATATGGTTTTAATGTACGGTCATTATGCAAGTCCTTGGGTTTCCAAGCCGCTAAAGTATATGATGAGAAATTTAGAAAGATAAGAAAATTTTTAGGGTTACAATGGGATCAAATCAATGATGAACTTTGGCGATCTGCTGCTTTATATGAAAGACAATCTGATTTTCAGGTCAAAATAAGAAGTCGTATGCTAAAACCTCAAACTCAGGCACAAATTCTTTTCAAAGGAGGGCCCAGCATCAGTATCAATTCCCAAAGGCTATTGCTGGGCCTTCTGTAAATCAGTGGAATGCACAGCAAAATTTTGTAAACTCAAACACCAATGTGTACACTGCAGCAAGAAACACTGTAACCTTACATGTCCACAGCAAAAAGGAAAACAGGCAAACTTTGTCAAAACTTCCAACACCAATAAAGGTTGAAAATTTAGAACATTTTTTAGTAGGTTATGAAACCCAGTTGAAAGATAAATTGATTCATGGTTTTTCTTTTGGATTTTCAACTAATTCTTGTTTTTCTACATCCCTTAATAAGCATATTTTTCCTCCAAATCATAAAAGTGCAAGGGAAAATTATCATGTTGTGCAATCGAAACTGAATAAAGAGATTGAAGCAAGCAGAGTAAAGGGTCCATTTACAAAGCCCCCTTTCTCTTTTTTTGTAAGCTCCCCTTTGGGTTTAGTTCCAAAAAAGGAACCCAATTCTTATCGATTAATACATTATTTGTCGTATCCTAAGGGTGACTCTGTAAACTCTGGTATTTCCCCAGAATTTTCGGCTGTACATTACCAAAACATTGAAACAGTCATAGATTAAGTCCAATCTTATGAATCAAACTGTCTAATGTCCAAAACCGATATTGAGCATGCATTTCGCTTAATTCCAATAGTTAAAAAAGATCATCATCTGTTAGGTTTTCATTGGGACAAACAGTTTTATTATGATGTATCCCTCCCCATGGGGGCTTCGTCCTGGTGTCAGCTGTTTGAGGCTTTTTCTACAGCCCTTCACTGGATTTTAAATGCTAAATTTAAAATATATGGGGTATCACACCTGCTAGATGATTTTTTCTTTTTCGGAAAAGCTGGCTCAAATGAATGTTATAGTGCATTACAAACTTTTCTTTGTCTTGCTGATAAATTGGGGGTACCCATCAAATCAGAAAAAAACACAACTCCCTACTACTTGCATTACTATCTATGGTATTGAAATTGATTCTACTCAGATGGTAGCTCGGTTACCTATGGAGAAAATAGAAAAATTTTTGCAATTATTAAGTAAATACAAATGTAAACGCAGTATCTCACTCAGAGAATTGCAATCCTTATTGGGTCTTTTAAATTTTGCATGTGTGGAGTTATCATACCTGGGAGAGCCTTTTTACGTAGGCTTTTTGATCTGACTATAGGTCATACATCTCCTCATTATAGAATCAATCTGAATTCTTTTGCAAGATTAGATCTTAAGTTATGGTACAGTTTTATTGAAAATTACAATGGTAAATCTTGTTTTTTATTCAAAGAAGGGGTTTCATCAGATTTTTTAAAACTGTTTTCAAATGCTGCAGGTACATATGGTGGTTTTGCTGCAGTTTTTGGCAGCAAATGGTTTTCAGGGAAATGGCCACCGGAGTTAATTGATTTACACATTACAGTGAAAGAACTTTTCCCGATTGTGTTAGCTATTGATATATGGGGCCCTCTATTAGCAAATCATAAAATACTGTTTTTTAACAGATAATTCAGCTGTTGCTGAAATTATGAATAAGACATCATCTCGGGAAAAGAATATTATGAGACTGATCCGAAGATTAGTGTTAGCTGCATTAAAGTACAATATCTATTTTAGAGCCAAACATATTCCTGGGAAAACAAACGTTATTTGTGACTTGTTGTCTCGTTTTTCATTTCAGGAAGCTCATCAGATTACTCCTTGGTTAAGTCCAACTCCTGTGGCCATTCCACCTCAATTTTTGCATCTATGACTGATAAGCTTGTTAGTGCATCATTATCTGCTGCTAGGTCCTCAGTCGTCATATAATAGAATGCTAAGTGTGTATTCAAATTTTGTCAGAAATATTTTCCAGGAGTTAATGTACTTCCATCTACTCATTTCATGGTTGCTCATTTTATTTCACATTTATTTATTCAAAATTATCAACCATCTACAATTGCGTCTTACATATCAGCCATCAGTTTTATGCATAAAATAAAGTTCTTACAGGATCCAACAGACATATTTTTTATTAAAAAAATGCTAAAAGGTACAAAACAGTTGAGACAATCTGTTGATACACGGCTGCCAATCACCTATGCCATTCTTGTAAAATTGGTTAAGGTTAAGAGAGCCGTGGTGTAGTGGTTAGTGCATTGGACTACTAACACAAATGTTCCTGGTTCGATTCCCGTCTGGGATGAAAATTTCAGAAACTCAATTTTCGGCTCTCCCTCGACACCATTTGCGAGTATGGTCTTGAGGAAACGATGATAGTCTGTCGGAAGGGGACGATAAATGGCTGACCCGTGTTAAGAGAGAGCCATATCTCTTGCACGTAAAAGACACCCTTGTAGATTTCGAAAAAGAGTAGGCTAATGCCGCTACAAGGCAGAACTCGCACCCGCAAAGTGTAAAGGGATTAATATAAGTTGCAAAACTTGTTTCCCAATCCACTATAAATAAATATGTTTTAACTAAATCAAAAGTTATAGTAGGCATTGATAATCAAGTTTTGTTAAAAGCTATGATGTCTACAGCTTATTTTTGTTTCTTAAGGATTGGAGAAATTGCAGTTAAAACTGAGTCTGAGATCTATAGAGTAATTCAAAGGGAAGATATAAAGTTTGAAAGAGTAAATGTTCATGTGAGCAATATTACAATTACTATGAAGTTCTACAAACATTATTATCTATGTCCTGTTAAAGCCATTGAGGAATATCTAAGGTTACAAAATTGTCCACATAGTCCTTTATTTCGATTTAAATGTGGAAAACCTGTTTCAGGTTTTTATTTCAATTCTTCAATAAAAAGTTTGCTTAATTTCGTAGGATTAGACACTATTTTTTATAAAGGTCACAGTTTCCGAATTGGAGCTGCGACATCTGCAGCTGCCAGAGGTGTGCCTTTAGCCTTGATCCAAAGCATGTGTAGATGGAAGACGAACGCTTTTCAACATTATATTCGACTTGATAATTTTCACACTTAGATTTAATATAATCTCAGTTGTTTACTAAGTACTTTGGTAGAGGTCAACATGGCTTGCTTTTCCTTATTGTGATTTTTTGTATTTACTTTTAGAGAGGTCAACATGGTTTGCTCTACAAATTTTTTTTATTTTTTATTTTTCAGTTATTGATATATGTAATGGTATTTATTGGGTTGGTAGAGGTCAACATGGCTTGCTTTACCTTTCCTTACAAGATTCATTATCAATGATTATTTTGTATACTTATATAACATTTCTTTTTTGTTTTGTTTTGTTTATAATATGTGTTATTATTTTTGTAGAGGTCAACATGGTTTGCTCTACACTTTTACTTGAAATTGTAAAGTTAAAAAGTGAATATTTTATTAAATTTTGGGTGTTTTTTGGTGAGGTCAACATGACTTGCTCAATTTTATAATTCTGGAGTTCCTAAATTGAATACAGAGTCCTCGGTTGGGGATCCCTCTTGGGATTTGTGGCACTTTTTCAACCCCACCTTTGCTTATTAAAGTCATTGCATTTATGCAGTACTATTATAATTGTTAAGATGTAAGTTGCATTTTAAATTAATTTCTGAATAAATGACATTTTATTCAACTTGTATTTTATTAACAGCAAACATAGCTCAGACTCTTTGATCTAGGTCATTTATACAAGGCTTTCTCGTTGTTATCTGTGTCAAGGAACATTAGCTGACAAACTAAACATTTATTGTAAATAAAAGATTTTTTGGCTGGAATTTCCGATAATATTGATTTTATTAATGCCATGTATGTAGAAGGCATTTCTTTGTTTAAGTATATCAACATGAGGTCAAGGACTACATCATGTTCAATGCATGATCATCTAATTACATTATCTGATTGGTCAGTTCTTGAGAACGGTAATTAATATCAAATTTCTACATGTGCTTGGACATGCGGTCATTCGCCTTTGTTTTGGGAGAAAGAAAAAATCGTTTTGAATTAATCTGAAAACCCTCCCATTTCCCTCCCTTTTAAGTGATATTATATAGGACATTTTTTTTTTAAACATGAATTAATTACAATATTCATGTAGACTTGTTTATATAATTTGCAAGACTTGTTTATATAATTTACAAGACTAGTTTAAATCTCGGTCTATTTCTGTAATTTATTCTTACATACTTTTGATTTTTTAACCCTGTATGCGTACATTGCCTATGTAAATTTTAAAATTGTTTGTATGCACATTGAACGACAAATTTATGTGACGTATATAATTTTTCTGACGTTGGACACTCAAGTAGATCCATGTGTTCGTGGATAGGTTTTTGTGTCCTGTTAAATTGTTCCTTTTAAAAGTTTTGGATTCTCATAAATTCTATGTATAACTTTTGGACTAGTTTGATTTCTGTAATTTATTCTTACATACTTTTGATTTTTTAACCCTGTCTGCGCTCATTGCCTATGTAAAATTTAAAATTGTTTATAATCCAGGTACTTTGGATAACTATTGTATGCACATTGAACGACAAATTTATGTGACGTATATAATTTTTCTGACGTCAGACACTCAAATCAATCCATGTGTTCGTAGATAGTAGATGTTGTTGTGTCCTGTTAAATTGTTATACGATGATGACTGATGTTCCCATATTTTGACTATTTTATTGATTGTGACTGTTTATTTAACGCATCATGTAAATGTAACGGAATTTGATGAGACTGTTATTAAAGTGAGAGGGTTAGCGCTATAGAACCAGGTTTAATCCACCATTTTCTTCATTTGAAAATGCCTGTACCAAGTCAGGAATATGACAGTTCTTGTCCATTCGTTTTTGATGCGTTTTGTTTTTTGATTTTGCCATGTGATTATGGACTTTCCAAATTGATTTTCCTCTGAGTTCAGTATTTTTGTGATTTTACTTTTTATATATACATATGTTGGTGAGTTAATTTTCCAACTCACTTTTATTTTTGTCATTTTTATGATGTTTATTTTGTTACGATGTGGCTTTTTTTCAACCCCACCTTTGCTTATTAAAGTCATTGTCATTTATGCAGTACTATTATAATTGTTAAGATGTAAGTTGCATTTTAAATTAATTTCTGAATAAATGACATTTTACTCAACTTGTATTTTATTAACAGCAAACATAGCTCAGACTCTTTTATCTAGGTCATTTATACAAGGTTTTCTCGTTGTTATCTGTGTCAAGGAACATTAGCTGACAAAAACACTTTTACGCAACACTTTCTGAGGGTCTTGTGCCAGTAAATAATTAAAAAAATAATTACATCTTAGGGGTTACAAAAAATACCTTTGTCAGATCTTAAGGGTGCTTTGGAATGTAGACAGTTTCTTATTATGCATTACCTGGTATTGGATTTAAAATTCTGATGGGTACAATCCTTGCAGTAAAAAATTTTGATAGGTCAACTTGTCCCATGAAAGCCCATCCACCCAATATGAACAGAAACTCTACATCTGATAGGTCTTAATTTATAGATCTGATAGGTAGTTTTTCATGATGTTTTTTTCTGATAGGTATGAACAAATATCTCCCCATCCATCCCCACCCGTCAGAAATTAACTGGATTGGCCATTGATATGTATGCATCATCAATTTTGCGAATCAACAATCGGTCAATTATCACACTAGCGATATAACATTCAGTTAATTACGTTCCAGATGATTAATGATTTTTTTTTATCTAAGAACAAAGAATGCGAAAAGATATCGTAAATGAGTATAGACAGAAAAACATTATATTGGTCAACAATTTGTTCGTGTGAAAGAAAAACTAATATCAACCAGAAGTGACAAAATTGACACAATTCCAAAAATCCATAGATTAACAATAAAAACGACCTTAAGAAGATATGATAAGACTATTATCAAAGATAGGAAACTTTTTTGCAATCGAATTCTGTCACGTTTTTAGAAAGGGGACATTTTAAACCCGTTTAAACGGTATGGGGTTTTCTATTTGTTGAAGGCCTTACGTTTGCCTTTAACTGTATATATCCACCTCATCCTTGCTGTAGTTGTTTATCAGGTGCAATCATGCCATATATTATTAATTTTATACAGAACGTAAAATAATGCTGAGTGAAGTCAGGTCACTTTGCGGCGACCTTCGTCAATGATCAAAACCTCTATCGCATGACATATGTACAGCCTCGAAATGACAAACGTAACAAATAGTTCATATAAAATACAAAAAAAAAAAAAATTTGGTATGATTTATTTGCAAGACAATAAACAATAAACAATAAAAAAAAAAAATAATTGTATATTCAACAATAAGCGACAAACACTAACTATTTATCTAATCATTAAAAAAAACATTTGACCCAAGTAAATGTAAGATTTGGTTCACTCACCACACCTAACGCACAATATTTTCTTTGCTGATTCTCTAAATGATTTTACACTCAGATTGTACAAAAGAAATACTATTGGATACAAAAAGTTAATTGAATGCTGTAAAACATAGCCGATTGAACTAACAAAGTAATAACTTTCAATGTCTTCAACAGTACCTTCTTCAACTTCGGGAACTAGGATGTAGATAGATATAACTGCTAATGGTAGGTCTAACATGGTATACACAATCGTCATGATGAATACAGATCGCAGGAAACGAATATTCCTAGTTGTGTCGATTGAGCTCGAACTGTTCTGTTTCCTCCAACGAATCATGAGTAGCATTTTGATGATCAAACAAACGTCCATGACACACATTGAAACATACAAAAACAATGTCAAAACTGGTCGTGCAACAATGATTAGCCACTTCTTGGAAATGGGCATTTGTATCCATATTTTTGGAACACATCCATGAACAACT
This sequence comes from Mytilus trossulus, assembly GCF_036588685.1. NCBI lineage: Eukaryota > Metazoa > Mollusca > Bivalvia > Mytilida > Mytilidae > Mytilus > Mytilus trossulus. Next base: position 3,146,056 of record NC_086379.1, on the reverse strand, counting down.
TCATTACCGTCTTTATACGAGTTTACAGATATTAAATCCAACTTTAAATCAATCACATTAACTGTGATAACGCTGATAACCACCGTAAATATTAATGATAGAAAAGGCATCCATATTCGTTTCCGGAGCATCTTTTTGGCTATCAATGGGAACGATACAAGGATAAACCGATGGAACGCCATGAGAGAAAGGAAAAGTGACTTAAAGGTTATAATATAATCATGAGCATACAAAAATGAATGAATCATTAGACAGGACACGTGGTCCAGATATTCATTACTGTCATCTATAAAAAACACTTTGATTAAAGTTGGTACCGAAAACACCGACAAAACTAAATCCATAACTGTAACGATAAACATAAATGTGTCGTCGATATGAAGATTTCTTTCTTTGCTTTTACATCGAATTATCAAAAACAATAAGCTTGTTAATAAAGCAAAAATAACAATCGGTAATATAAAGTATTGATACACAGGATAAAATTCCTTTCCTATAACCACTGCTAGTCGAAGAGGGTGCCAATTCATCTGTGACATTTTCATACCCCTAGCAAATCTGGGAAACTAACTCCTTTATATAAGTCTTTTTACAGTCTGTTTTATTTCTTTTGATAAATTAATCTCGTGACCGAAAGCTGATATATATGACTTTGCTAAATCACAGTAATTTCTTTATAGCTTTATTGTATTACAAAAAAAAAAGAACGGCAATTTTCATTTATTAGTTTTTGTTTACAATAATTTTATTGACGTCATTACCTTGACGTCAATGTCGACTATCGACCCTCAAATAACAGATGACAATGTGATTTATAAGCACATATGTAAACTGAAACACATAGAAACATATCAGCATTAATCGGGATCCAAAAGATCAACAGGATTGCTGAAGTTCAACAAAAATACAATCCAAAATATATATGTAGGAATTAAAAGTGCGATGGAGACGACGAAGGGCGATGGTCTCGATGAAGTGCGATATTCCACGTCGAAGTACGATGGTCCCTACGCTGATCAGGTGCAATGGTTTTGTATGACGTTAACATGTTGTGACGTTTTCAAATATATATTTGTACATAAAGGTTTCATGCTAAATGAGTAAAGGGAGTGAAAAAGAAAGTAACGAGCATTTTAAGTCCTGGAAAGTCTGTTGCATTACACGTGGATGCAGTTTATTGGAAGCAAAGCGCATTAATGTTAAACTTGACCAGCAAATGGGCGAACCAGCGTTTGGAATTATTCCACTATAATTAAAGTATATTTATCTTTTATATATTAATTTTGATTCATCTTTAAGTAAGCGCCACATGGACAACTTAATGAGAAAAATTGCTAGTATTAGCAATGTTTGTTATATCAAGTTGTTATAATGTTGTTATATTTTCGAGATATATCCTGATTTGTAATAACATCGTCGTTCTGGTCTTATTTTATTGCAGCTACGGTGACAATTGTCTACAATATGACTGGTTCCTTCGTGTACTTTTTAGCAATTTAGCATCTCATTACTAATGCATAATAATCGGAAAAATATATTTGAAATTAGATTAGAAAATATCATTGTTCTATTATTTGACCTGAACAGAAGTTAAAAGATTTACAAAATTCGAGGATTGCAAATTACGGTAGGCAAACATAAGGAAACGACTGACAAAAAATACATTTTGAATTCAAGATTTTTTTAGTACCTTTATTGAGTTTTTTCTTAATACAGTTAACTTAAAAACATGCATCAACAAAACTATACAAAAAATGTTAGCGCATTGCGTGAAAAACAAATTCTGACCGAGACAAATACCATACCCCCCTTTAGAAGTTAGATTGTTGCTCCATTAATAATACTGTTTCATTTAAACATCTCGTGTATATTTTGCTTGTATAATCAATGTCACAGACAGACCATTGCACGTCAGCGTAACCATTATCGCACTTCAGCGTAGCTATCAACAAAACTAACGTTACAATGCCACCATCGTACCTCAGCGTGTAAATCATCGCACTTCAGCTGGGACCATCGCACTTCAGCGTGATGATCGCGGTTAGGAGTACCATCGTGGTTCCGAGTCCTACATATATAGAAACGAGCTTTGTGATAACAACAACCACGTTCCTGACTAGGTACAGAACATTTAAAACACATAGTGGGTTGACTAAGGTTCACTGGCTAGAAAAACCTCCCGCTTTATGATATTAAATATATGTTATCAAGAATAACTAGAAAACAAACTAATTATACTGTTAATTGTATTTGGTGCAATCGTTTTGTAAGTTATTGTCATTTTGATTAAACTGCAATGTTTGATTAGTTTGTTTACACTAAGGAACAGTTGAACTATACAAATAATATTATGCTGTAACATATTCATTGGCATGTCTAAATGTAAACAAATTGTTTGCACCTGTCCTAACTCAGGAATATGATCTTCAGTACTTGACTTTTGTTGATATGTTTAAAAAGTGTTTCTCGTTTCTCGTTTTTTTAACATATTAAAGCGTTGGTTTTCCTGTTGAATGGTTTTAATAATGTGTAGGGGCCCTACATAGCTTGCTGTTCGATGTGAGTCAATGCGCCGTGTTGTAGACCGTACATTGACCTATAAAAGATTACTTTTATAAATTGTAACTTGGATGTTTGTTCTGTATTTTTGCCATACAGGTTTGTGGTTTATCTATAAATCTTTAAACATCGTCATATGGCGGGAGGTTTGGCAAGCCATTAAACCAGTTTCAACCCACAATTTTTTTTAAATGTCCCGTACTAAGTCATGAATCTGGCATTTGTTAGAAAATAGTTCGTTTCTATGTATGTTGGCGCTTTGTTTTGTTACACATAGTGTGCCTCTTGTGTCCTTATTTTCCTATAGTTATAGTTGATGTGTTTTTTTCTTAAGGGTGTAAACAGTGATACAAATGATTACACTTTTCATAAGTTACTAATTCTTTAAAACTGCAGATGATCAATGATATGTGTTTGCAATTTGCAAAATTTATCAGTTACAAAAAATAACACGAAAATTAGTCATTACAATTTATCATAACATCGCATCTGCTCATATAAATAAAAGCGTTTTATTTATTCATTATATGGCAATGAAAAAAATAACTTTTACAACTTATATCGCACGACACACTATTTTAGTGCTTTAATATTCATTCCATCATCTTTGTAACACACGATTTTGATTAATTTATTTGCGTTTGGAAAATTAAATCTTCAATGATTGAAAAAGAATATTTATGTGTAACTATCTCCAAATATATTAAAATGAAACTATCACTAGTTACCAATCTATTAAGGAGTGGTTTTAATAGTTAACCTCATGTCTGGAGAAAGAACAAGAATATTATAGTTAGAAACAATTCGTAATGAATTTCCACTGAATTGTGCACTATATGTTCTGTAATATAATACAATTAAGAATGGAAATGGGGAATGTGTCAAACAGACAACAACCCGACCATAGAAAAACAACAGAAGAAGGTCACTAACAGGTCTTCAATGTAGCGAGAAATTCCCGCACCCGGAGTCGTCCTTCAGCAGGCCCCTAAACAAATATATTTTAGTTCAGTGATAATGAACGCAATACTAATTTCCAAATTGTACATAAGAAACTAAAATAAAAATAATACAAGACTAACAAAGGCCATATGTTCATGACTTAGGACAGGCAGTGGTAGTAAATAAACTCACCTGGACTAAATTTTGTAAATATTCCAGACGCGCGTTTCGTTTGCAAACGACTCATCAAGAGTATTGATTGCAATAAACAAATTACATGTTTAGACTTTTGACAGGAAATATCATATATTTAGCTATGATATGTTTTAAAATTTCATTTTCCGGTTCAAGTTTTAAATTAAAATCATTAGTATTATATATGTTGTCGAACCTAAAAACATTTTTGACAATTTTAAAGATGCTTAAACATCCAAAGTTTGTATTGGATAACATATGCTTTATATACCCTTCTACATGCATTCAAAACACCTGGAACAAAATCCAATGCAGTTATTGTAAAATGCGTCTTAACGTTTTCTTCCAGTAGGGAAAGTTTTATGCTTAAAGAAGCAGAGATGCAAAAGGTTCCTGTTTAATGGTTGTCGATATTGAATGCTGACATCACTGACATCGCTGACATCACTGACATCGCTGCATTGAAGACCTGGTGGTGACATTCTGTTGATGTCTGTTTTGTGGTCGGGTTGTTGGCTCTTTGAAACATTTTCCATTTTAGTCTCAATTGTATAATTAAGATATTTATACTTTCTTTTTTTTTAAGACTGAGCCAAAAACAAAAGGTGGCCTCAGGTGCAACAAAAGCGTAAGCTAATGCTGCTCGATATATTACACCATTTCATCTTCTTATTTTGACATTAACATTGCTTAAGTCAACACATTATCCAAGCTTCTATTAATTCTTACAGGAAAGTGTCGTCTCCCGTATATAATTATTAGAAAGCATTGAAAAGAATAGATACGCAAAGTTTCCCTATGTATGATAATTGCTTTTAAATAAACAATCAACCATCTTATTTAAATTTTGTCAAATCAAGATAATGTTTATTTTGAATCAAAGTGGATTATTTTACTTAGTACGATTAATCCCTTTTCTAAAAAAAGATTTTTGTATAAATGTCCTGTATGTCACTTTTTCGTTCTTTTTCTTAACGAACAACACTGTTGGGCTTTTCTTTCAAACTGTTAATTATAAATTTGAAATTATGTATAACGAGTCAACTGTAAAGGCAAAGATGTCAAATGTTTTATGCTATTCATAATTATTACAAGAAAGTATCCCTAAGATATGGTGATCGGTGAAGGCCATTTCGGGCGAAGTCGAAAACGCAAGGTGGAAACACGACGTCGAAAAATAGGAAAACGCAAAATGGCATTAACCGGCCACCAGACTGAGATTGTATTTTTTTATAAGATCTTTGGTACTATTTAGAACCAATGCATGATTAACATGACTCCTGGCGTGGGGAGTTACACGTTTATTTGACACCTTGAATTGACAGGTGAATAATTTTAGACGAACAAGATTACACCAAACCTTCAAACAAATTATTTTACGAATGTAACATTGTGTCGATCACACAAAGAAAACCTTATCATAAATCATTACTAATGTATAATGCAAAACATGGCTTAACTCCAGAATATATGTCTAGTCGTATTTTATCAGCTTCTGTAAACCACAAAAAATTTAATACAATACGAGATGTTCATCCTCAGACAATTTCTTAATTCCAAAACCAAATACAGAGTTCCTCGTACACTAGACCAAAATTATGGATTACTTTTCCTACATTGTAATTGTATAAAAAAAATCAAATACAGTATCAGAATTTAAACATAAGTACAAATCAATGTACTTTTAACATTGCCATGATATTTGTAATGTATTGCCATATCATTATTGTTTATTTTTTTTAAATTGCATTTAATGTTTATTTATCATTATTATTGAACATGTATTGTTTATTTTTAATGTAATTAATGTTGTATTAAAAATTGGTGTTATCAAAATGAGTTACTCTCAATAAATAAAGATATCAGTATTATTATTACGGGCGTTGGTAGTTACAAGTTTATTTCAAACCTTGAATTTACAGGTGTGGGTAGTTACACATTAATTTGACACCTTGAATTGACAGTTGTGGGTAGTTACACGTTTATTTGACACATTGAATTGATCGGCGTAGGTAGTTAGTTACACGTTTATTTAACACCTTGATTGACAGGCGTGGGTAGTTACACGTGTACAGTACTACCTGTGACTTTATCTTATAACTGGTGGCCATATAAAATATGTTCACCATGGTGGCCCTATATGTCCATCATCATACCCACTGTTGCTTTTTTAATACACTAGGTATTACTCAAACACTAGTTAAGGATAAAGGGAAATCTTGAATGCATTGGAATGTTAAAATTATGCTCCGGACCATATGAGTATTTGGACCATACGCGTATGGCCATGACCATATGCTTATACTCATATGGTCCGACCTTAAGCGTATGGTCCGACCGTACGCGTATGGTCGGACCATTTGAGTATATACTCGTTTTGTTATAAACGGGCCGGACCATATGAGTATTTGGACCATATAAGTATTTTTTTCAATAATATACATGAGAAAATTTTATAAAATAACAATTATTGTTACATGCAATTGTATTATTTACAATTCAAATAACAATAAATAGTGAATCCAAAGTTAGTTTTCATCGTTAATTGTATTCTTGCATGGATGCGTAGGGTAACCCTAAAATCCACACGGTACCATAGCTTTTCTTGGGTCCTGGGTCATTCCTATGTGTCTACGGTGACGTCAATCTTTTTTTTAATCAAAACACGTAAAAGTATAAAAAAATTTGATTATTGCATTGCTAATGCTAATCATATAAGTTTCAAAAGTAAGCAATTTATTAGACTCTTTATCCTGTCGAATTTTACGTCAGGTTATAGTAAAACATTTGACTTCTTGTGTAACAGTTCATTAACATATTTTTGGGAGTTATCTTCCCAGGTCGACATTTTGCCATGCATTCACTCGTAAGAACATATCGGTATTAAATGAAAAAAATATGTGTTAACTATAGTTTTGACTAGTGATAAAATTTACTGTGTGAAACTGCCTATTTTATTTTGTTAATCTTGTTATTACTAATTTTAAATGAAAAAATGACCTTTGGTAGTGTCTTTTTAATGATGTGACAACTAGACGGGTTACATAAAGAGGTTAGCATAAATGTACCTGTTAAGTACCCCGACCATACGCATATGGTCGGACCATATTAGTATATACCCATATGGTCATGACCATACGCGTATGGTCCAAATACTCATATGGTCCGGAACAATTATATAACTTTCAGATCAGGTGTCTCAGGTAAAATATACATCTAAAAACAGTTGTTGGCATGACACGGGTTATGTTCTTTTCATATATGTTATGATGGTTATGATACTAAACCCCTTACGGGAAGGATTGTGCCTGATGTTCATATGATGAAATTATAATCTTTCAGTCAGTTTAATTGAAGTCTGGAGCTGGCATGTCAGTTAACTGCTAGTAGTCTGTTGTTATTTATGTATTATTGTCATTTTGTTTATTTTCTTTGGTTACATCTTCTGACACCAGACTCGGACTTCTCTTGAACTGAACTGAATTTTAATGTGCGTATTGATATGCTTTTACTTTTCTACATTGGTTAGAGGTACAGGGGGAGGGTTGAGATCTCAAAAACATGTTTAACCCCGCCGCATTTTTGCGCCTGTCCCAAGTCAGGAGCCTCTGGCCTTTGTTAGTCTTGTATTATTTAAATTTTGGTTTCTTGTGTACAATTTTGAAATTAGTATGGCGTTCATTATCACTGAACTAGTATATATTTGTTTAGAGGCCTGCTGAAGGACGCTTCCGGGTGCGGGAATTTCTCGCTACATTGAAGACCTGTTGGTGACCTTCTGCTGTTGTTTTTTTTATTTGGTCGGGTTGTTGTCTCTTTGACACATTCCCCATTTCCATTCTCAATTTTATGTATTTGTTTGTCAAATTTGATAACTGTGATTATGACAAGAAATTCAAAAATTAAATGAAATAATAAAACTAGTTGAACAAACAGCTGAATTAAAAAATAATTGTCTCCTGACTATTAGTTTTAATATTATACCTTTTAAATATTTTTTGATAAATTTAATTTTTTTTTATATTAAGTCTATCTTTTGGTAAGTGAAGAATAAATGAGTATCATTTTCACATGTACTGCAAAGATTTACAATGCCCGCCTTTTTCTATTGACAAGGTGTTTCTCAATTAATTTTCTAAAATCAAAATGGTTTAGTATTGTAGATAGACTGATCTGCATTCAACATTGTTTAACATATTATTAAGATTGTCTTTAGGACTTACGCTAAATAAAATTTAGGCAATTCATTATTTCTTTATTTAATAAAATATTGATGAGTATTAGAAATATTCATTACAGCAAAACTTGATGATATTTTTATTGTCATATGATATTTTAAACATGATCCATAATTTAGATGTTAAGCATTTATTTTACTTTTTGTTCTTGTGTTAGAGACATTATAATAAAAAGGTAAATAATTTTCAAATGGATTATCTCAAAGTTGTTTTGTTAATTTTACAATCAAGGAATAAGTGTTTTTCATTGACCTACAAGCGGCACAGTTTACACATTCTATCCTTTCTAGGGATTTTATATTGTCCACTATTTTCTATTTCTAAATTATGACCAAAATTATCTACCTATTGACACAATCAATTTTACAGTTTTTATCATAAGTTTTTATTTTTAGATTTTTCTTTAAATTCATTTTTTATTAAGGACTTTAAGTCTGAATTAATTCAAGTCCCTGCATTTATTTTAAGTATATACATGTATAAAAGGCCTAGGTTGATCGAAATATTCTTTGTAAATGTATACCAATAATATGTATCATGCCAGTCCAGCACTGTCGACAATATAATACACTGGAAAAAAAATATTTAAAAATGATTTAAAAATGAAATTTATATACCATAAACGTGTCACCATCTTTAGAAGTGCATTTTATTTTGTCTATAGACAAATTTATTAAGTTGAAGTGTGTCTAATTAAAGTCGAAATAATGATCAACGCGAAATAACGTAAGCAATAGTTTTTATATATGTATTGCCTTTGAGCTGTGTTCCTCGTACGTACGTCTAATTGCTTAGGCAAATAAACTTTAACTGTCACATGATGAAAGGAAACAAAAACGCTCTTCCCGAGTATTGAATTGATATTTCTTCTTTTTGTAACACTGCTAGGTCGATACCTTTATTAGTGGACTATCAGTCCCTAAAGGTATCATCAGCTTAGTAGTCAGTATTTCAGAAATTGTTCGTTTATACATTTTAAAAGTAAGGAAAGTTGGCCATAGATATATAAGGCTATTGTATTAAGTTAATGTTGATGATATAGCTTCACAGTAGTTCCGGTTCTTATAAACCATTGGCTTTACAATATTTGATTTTGACCGTTCCAGATGAATGCAAACAAGAAAAAGCTCTGTTTATCCCTTTGTGTTGAAGAGATGTCGACAGACAACAGCAAACGGTCCGTCAATGATTATGTGGCATATGAAGTTTACAATTATAAATGAGAAGACAACAATATGAAAAGTACCAAACAAGAGTAATGATAAAATAAAAACTCATCGCCGAAAGAAAAAAGAAAAAAACCCAACTATTATCAATTAAAAAACGAAAAAATAAATAAATTCAGCAACACAAATCCATATAAAACCGTACTGATCTTAGGTGCACATAAAAGGTCAGCAATGTACCTTTTTGGAATGAAAAGAATACTGGATAATATTTTCAAAAGCGTACATGTGGGATGTCGTTATTTTCATTTTGGTGTACGAACAATGAGATTACATATAGACTTTTTTTTCAGAAAAAAAAACAATTCCAGCTCAGTATTTGACACCAATATAGCACTTTATAGAGTATTTTGGTCGTGTAATGTATTCCACATCTATCTCCAATATGTGTTTTCCTACTGCAAATATTTGCAAATGCCAATTACATATAGTTTAATAGAATGAATAGAAAACAAAGAATAGTGTTTGTCTATTAACAACACTAACTCATTGCATAATCCAGTAGGTTTGCCTGTCTGAATTGTTATGCACTAGTCATTTTGGTGCTCTTTTTAGCCTAATTGCTGTTAAATGATAAACAAAAACTTATTTACAACTCTGTATTTTTTTATGTCATCGAAATGCTGTTCTGGTCAAGAAAAAGCCGAATATCAAACAAATAGTTACAAAACCCTTAATTTCCAATGACAAGTACGATATGCTTCTACGAGATAACGCATCATGTAAATGTAGCGGAATTTGATGAGACTGTTTTTAAGTGAGAGGGTTAGCGCTATAGAACCAGATTTATTCCACCATTTTCTACATTTGAAAATGCCTGTACCAAGTCAGGATTACGACAGTTCTTGTCCATTCGTTTTGATGCATTTTGTTATTTGATTTTGCCATGTGATTATGAACTTTCCAAATAGATTTTCCTCTGAGTATTTTTGTGATTTGACTTTTCACTAGGACAATATATTACAAGTTGACGGTTGTTTAACTGTTGTTTTATAAATACATTGTTGTATATCTTTTTTATTAATCTAACATACAGAGTAAAACAAAACATATTTTCATCATTACATGGTCATAGTTATAGGAAGATGTAGTTTGAGTGCCTCAGTAAGTCAATGTTACGGAGGAAAAAAAACACGCTATAAACAACCCATAGCTTATATGATAATGTTCAGGTACAGATATTTGTTTTTCTACAATGTAAAATGTTACATAAAACCACAAAATGTAGCACGTCTTATGGTCATTTCATGGTGTGCATGCAATTCTAAAACGTGATCCTCACCTTCTTCTAAAACAATATTTTACTGATTACATCTTCTACAGAAAATCTGTTTTGCTGATATTCTGAATGATTGTATACTGAAGTTGTACATCAAGATTAATGTTGAATAAACAAAGTTGATTGATTGTTGTAACCAGATAGCAAGCGATCTGAAATAATCAAATCTTCTTATTTCATTAATGTCAACGCTTGCTCTGTTAATGCTCATGAAATAGATATCAATACACGCCACTGGTAATACTAAAATTGTGTATATCATCGTCATGATAAAAACAGAACGAAGAAAACGCAAATTCATAGTGATGTCGACTGTGAGTGAACTGTTTTCTCTTCTCCAACGAATCATAAGTAGCATTCTTACAATTAAACATACGTCCAGGAACACCATTGCACAATACATGATTAAATTTAAAACTGGTTTTGCAGCTATGGACATCGATTCGTGAGATATAGGTAAGTCTATCCATTCTACAAGCTCACATGTCTGTATTTGTTTACTGCTATCTGTGTACGAGGGGAAATTTATGAAATTTATCTTAAAAGCAAGTAAATTAGTTGCCATTGTACCAACGACAGTAAAAAGCAATAATGTAATAAAAGGCATCCATATTCTTTTCCGAAGCAATTTCTTTGCAACTAATGGAAATGCTACAATGATGAACCGTTGAAATGCCATGAGGGTTAATAAAATTGTCTTAAACGAAAAAATAAAGTCGTGCGTTATAAATAAACAGACCTTCATAACACATGAAACATGGTCCAAATATTCAATCCCATCATCAACGAAGAATAATTTTATCAAAGCCGGCACAGAACAGACCGATACAATTAAATCAAGAACACACAAAGCGTACATAAGTGTGTCTCCAGTACGAATAGAACGTTCCCCTTTACATCGGATCACGAAAAACAAAATTATCGACACTACTGCTAAAATAGCACACGGAAATGTGAAGTATTTATAAACCACAAAAAAATCCCTTATTATAAAAAGTACAAGACGCAATGATGTTGCCATTGTGTTTCCCCACTGAAAATTAATCATCACATTTCTTAATATAACCTTTTTTTAATAGTTAAATCGTGTTTTGTAAAAAATAAGGTGTGATTCTATTTTATTCCCAAGGACATTATGAGTGTTGTATTTATTTATTCATTATTTTATACTTTGAATTATCATAATTGTCATTGATACCTTTGTTTCACATCTATAACAATTCAGTTATCATAGATTACAATAAGAATATAATTCAACGTGTGTGCGGATCTTTAAAACAACAGGATACACAACAAGATCACAACAAGATAAACAATTTTAAAAAACATAAAGAGGGCAACGAACAGTCTACAGCTAGAATAAAGTGTCTAAAATAGAATTTTACAAGCTCTGAATAGTCAGAGATTAATTTAGATAGAACTGAAACTATCTTAAAACACGATCAGTCAATACTTTTGAAATCAAATACATGAATACTGTAAGGCCTACTAACTAAATGTCAGTCAAAATCAGCAAACATACTTAGCGTTTAATTTTAGGCGTTCGAAACATGGTATGTCGACTATCATATTCGTGAGAGGTTAAGCGCTATAAAACCAGGTTCAATCCACCATTTGCTTCATTTAAAAATGTCTGTATCAAGCCAGGAGTATGACAGTTGTTCTCCAATCATTTTATCTAATCTATCATTTGATTTTTCTATTTGATTAGGTATTTTCCGTTTAGAATTTTCCTCGGAGTTCAGTATTTTTGTGATTTTCCTTTCTACCTGAACATGTTTAAACATTTCAGTAGAAAACAAAATGAAAATTTAAAATGACAAATCAAACACAAAAGTGATGAGCGTTGCAAGCCAAACATTTGAAAAAGCTGTGCTAAATTCTGCTCTAGACATCAATGTCTGATTAAACCTTAATGATTTATCTAGTTCAAAATTGTATGAACAGCAAATTCACAGAACATCATTTTACCGAACATACTTGACTTTTGGGGTTACAATGCAGTACTATTCTATCATCTGACAAACACATTTGTCATTTGTATTTTCCATTATTTAATTTAATTTTTAATCAAATGCATATTTTTGTTGTTATAATATCTATTTGAGTTCATAATATAGTTTAGTTTTTTATTTGATTTGTTTTGAGTTATAACCTACAGCGATGTAAGCAGAGAGTTATTGACTTTTATAAACATGAATCATAGTTTCAAGCGAACGGGTCCTGTATACAGGAGTTTAAAGGTATTTTGTAAATCATTTATATTATATAAACTAAGGGTAATTTGCCGATTTTTTAATTCTGCTCCGTAATTTTTTATGATTGATTGGGTAGATATGCATCTAAATGATACTAGTGCTAGCTAATCTTATATCATTTGTTTTTGCATTATTGACTGTCAAACATATGTCCGTGATTATCGTTATTGACCATTGTGAACTATATATGTTTCTCACTAATGAACTGCTACGCTCTAGAAATAGTCATGTTTTTTGTGTCGACATTCATGTCTGAAAATCTACACAATTATCTGAGTATCCCTTGAAACAAGGTTCAATCAACCATTTTCTACATTTGAAAACGCCGGTATCAAGTCAGGAATATGACAGTTGTTGTCTATTCATTTGATTTGTTTTATCATTTGATTTTGCCATTTGATTAGGGACTTTCCGATTTGAATTTTCCTTTTTTTTTGTGATTTTACTTTTTTTAAGATGTACAAATGTATGAAGTGGTGTGTAGAAAAGACAATCCATTGTCCAAAAGTAATATCTTTTAACAAAGCAATGATAGAACAAGCATTTCCCTCAGTTATCGGAGCTGTTTTTATATTACAATTGTCCATATGACGACGACAAATGTAGAAAACTGTAGTAATGAAGAAAAACTTTTCCAGTAAGTAACATTAAATTTCATCCAAATGTTGATGCAACAGCAGCTAAAATACGTATCGATCTCGATACAAGGATAAAGAAAATGGTGTACATAAATGTGTAGAAAATGGTGTACATAAATGTGTAGAAATATCATTGCTCACTATTACATAAATGTGTAGAAATATCATTGCTCACTATTACATAAGTGTGTAGAAATATCATTGCTCACTATTACATCAATGTGTAGAAATATCATTGCTCACTATTACATCAATGTGTAGAAATATCATTGCTCACTATTACATCAATGTGTAGAAATATCATTTAAGAAATAATTCATGGAAGCCATAGATTATTGGAAATTTACACATGGCCTGGGCCTTGATATTCGAATTTTATCCTGAGCGTTAGCGAGGGATAAAATCAACTAATATCACGGCCCAGGCCATGTGTAAATTTCCAATAATCTATGGCTTCCATGAATTATTTCGATTCTAATAGGACAAATACGATCATTAAAAAAACTGAAGCGAGGGTGGGTAAATCTGTGTGTATGGCTGTTCTTTTTTACTCCCTGTTAGATAAAGCTCATCATTTTAATAGATCCGTAGCTTGCACGGATTATTTCGTGAACAACCGCTAAAAAAAATATGTTTCATTCTCAAAACCAACAATTGTCATGTTGATTTTTATGTTTTTCCCGTGGGCTACCGTCAAATCCAAAGTTGACATTTCGTAACCAATGAGCCGCCATGTTGACTTGCTGAAATCAGTACATATGCGAATAATGCAATAGAATAAAAAATCAAACATAACCTACCTTGATAATCAATTTTAATACAATTGTAAACGACATATCAATAGTTAACGTAACAGAAAACGTTCAACTCTTAGAGTTTTCATTTGTATGACGTCATGTTTTGAAATGACTTCAATGCGCCAAAAACATTAAGACTTTCGCGGAATTTTATTTAATTTTTATTTTGTTGGTTTCTCCGAGCTCTTATGCATTACTTCTTTTTATTGTGCATCCGAATAAGAATAAAAGTGATTTTGTCTTTTCTGAATTGCAATTTTTAAAACAATTAAATCGACAAAGGGTTTGCAAATAGGTTTCAATACATGTGGATTTACGTGGGAAGTATATTGTAACAGCCATTATTATGTACACCACGGAGTCTGCGCTAAGTATAGATATATCGAGAATTTTATCACAGTGTTGTTTACAAAGCGAAAGAAGCACGTCATATTAGAATGCTCACTATTACATCAATGTGTAGAAATATCATTGCTCACTATTACATCAATGTGTAGAAATATCATTGCTCACTATTACATCAATGTGTAGAAATATCATTGCTCACTATTACATCAATGTGTAGAAATATCATTGCTCACTATTACATCAATGTGTAGAAATATCATTGCTCACTATTACATCAATGTGTAGAAATATCATTGCTCACTATTACATCAATGTGTAGAAATATCATTGCTCACTATTACATCAATGTGTAGAAATATCATTGCTCACTATTACATCAATGTGTAGAAATATCATTGCTCACTATTACATCAATGTGTAGAAATATCATTGCTCACTATTACATCAATGTGTAGAAATATCATTGCTCACTATTACATAAATGTGTAGAAATATCATTGCTCACTATTTATATTAAATACATAGATACTGTAAAAATCAAGTATAAAACCTAAATGGCGATCAAAATCAGCCAACATACAATAAGTTTAATTCGTGCCGTAAAATCCACGTTCCGTCTACTTTAAATAAAGGCAACAGAAGTATACCGCTGTTCAAAACTCATAAATCCATGGACAGAAAACAAAATCGGGATAACAAATTAAAACTAAGGGAAACGCAATAAATATAAGAGGAGAAAAACGAAACAATATTAAAATGTTACACACACAGAAACGGACTAAGCATTATACAAAAGAATAACAAATATAACATCAAAACCAAATACATGAATTTGGGATAGATAAGTACCGTGTCACTTCTTATAGCAATGTGAATTCACACTAAAAAAAAAAGAGAAAACAAACGACATAACGGAAACACAACGTTAAAATGAAACACACACAGAAACAACAAACTATTGTATAACAATTGCCATAATCCTGACTTTGTACAGGACATTTTTAAAGGGAAAAAATGGTGTTTTGAATCTGGTTTTGTTGCATGCCAAACCTCCCTCTTTTATGGCCATGTGTCTTAAACTTTTCAAAAGCAGACAAAATAAAAACTTCAAACGCTAAATCAAAAGCAAAAGTGAAGAGCGTTGCAAAAAGTAAAATCATAAAAAACATTCTGAAAAAGCTGTGAAAAATTCTGCTTAAGACATCTATGTCTGATTAAACCATAATGATTTGTATAGGTCAAAATTGTATGAACAATAAATTAACAGAACGTCATCATAAATAAATGGCCACCTTGAAATAGAAATATGCAGTGAGTCACGATAAACAAAACATGTACAACCACTAAATAAACATATGTTTAAGCGTTTATCTATGCAGAAGGTCATTGCTTGTTCGTAGGCTTTTCCTCAGTCATAAATTATTTCAAAATACACGATTCCGGTATTGGACCTTAGTCATTAGATAATTTGATCATCTTTACATACTTTTATTCTCATTCAATCGGTTAATGCTAGCCTATTTATTGTTGATGATGACACACTGCTTATACATAAAAACTGTTCACAATCAACCTTAACAAAACAGTCAATATTGAACCCTTTATACACACGAAATATATATAGTGTCAAATTTAATTCACTATAAATGGGTCGATATCGTTTATGATAAACATTTATTCCATGAATGTATCATCAACTTATAGGACAGTGGTTCGGTACTGAAACCAGTTATAGCAATTAATGCAAAAGGTACTCGTTGCATTCAAAAATGTATTTAAAAAACAAAGGTTCTATTCCTTTGGTGTATATAGTTGACATCACTAGTAAATGCATTAGGCGTTCTGATTTGAATGTACGATAAACATGGTATAGCTCTTCACAGATATTTTATTATTGGCTTTTAAATGTTTGGGCATGAACCTCTATACTGAAGATAAATACAAAAACGTGTTTCGTTGTAATTATAACGGAATATGATATGACTGTCATACAAGAGAAAGGTTTAGCGCTATAAAACCAGGTTTAATCCACCATTTTGTACATTTGAAAATGCCTGTACCAAGTCAGGAATATAACAGTTGTCAATTCATTTGATGTGGGTTTTTTTCATTTGATTGTACCATTTGATTGTATTTTCCTCGGCGTGTAGTATTTTTGTGATTATGTTTTCTATCAAATGCAATTTACAACGTATTTTTTTTTATACCAAACTATTAGAAAATATATGACGCACTAATAAACAAATATAAATTTATGTCACACGTTAACGTTTTCTAATAATTTAATCTTCCTATTAAATGTTATTCATTACACTATTGTGTTGGAAATAATTTGCTAACGTGTATTAAAAAGAAAATGAACAAGGTATAAAAACAATTCAAAGATATTTATTTACATGATATTGTTTCCTTCCAGTCTTTTCATATATTTTTTTTTATTTGTAGACAGCTGTTCATGTCCATAATGACTCGTCATTAATTAGATCCTACTTAGGAAAAGAAGTCTTTACATAATTGATGTCACACGATACAGTATTCAAAGGATCCAATCTTCCTGTTTAAGATTCACTTATAGCACGAGTCCGGTGACATTGGAGAAAATAAGCACGAACACAGTATAAAGAACATACGAATATGATTATATACATGATAGAGTTCCGTCCACATGTTCCAGTCTTTCAATACTTCAAGATTTTTTTTTTTATTGGTTGACATCTTTTTCTGTTCCTAATAACAGTTTATTCACCAAGTCCTAAAAGTATTTACACAATTTAAGTCACACGCTTTACAATTGAGAATTTGAAAGGGAACTGCTCCATAGAGACAACAACTCGACCTCAAAGGAAAAACAACTAAAAGCAAGCAATCTTTTTTAAATATAAAAAAAGAAGATGTGGTATGTTTGACAATGAAACAACTGTCCACAATGACATAGACATTAACAACTATAGGTCACCGTACGGTCTTTAACAATGAGCAAAGCCCATATCGAGACCACATTGTCGTCCCTTGATTTTCGTTATTCATAAATATAGTCCCTAGTGTTGACAGCGGGTTACTTACCAATATTTTTTATACCATTCCAAATTTATTTCTCCATGTTTTATGCTTCAAATGGCAAGTAAGGGGTGAAATTACACTGTAAAAAAAATTAGCTCTAGAATTTTAAAGGAAAGTAGTGATTTGGTCCAGTTGAAAAAGGTTAAACACTAGCACTTCAGAAGCTGTCAAAAGATTTCAAGACGTCCTAAACATTAAAATGTCCATATTTTGCGATAGAGCCGATGAAGTTTTCTATAATTTTTTCTATAATTTGTCCCAAAAGTTGCACAACACACTGTAAAAATTTCATAGAGTAAGCGCAGGTGTGAACTTTCAAATTGTCATCCATGTTCTAAAAGAAATGCACTACGAAATAATTGTGGTCTCGGACCTTATAACTTTTGTTCAAACAATTCTCCTTATAACACACATGCTAAGAATATTCAGCCACAGACACTGACAAATATAAAATACTTCTAAAAAGATTCCTGACATGGGACAGTACATGACTAATAGGCTCGGATAAACAAATACTTTATGACGCTGCCCTGCTCTTTTATACAATTTAAAATTATATACTATAATATAATTGTCATCTTCAGAGTTAAAGGAGGACTAACTAGAATTATCAGAATCAAAATCTATGACGAGGAGGAGACAAGAGGAAATCATCATCTTAAGAAGCATACGATTCAGTTTTGATCCAAGTTCATGAAAATTTGCATTTAGGCTATTTTTTACCTGATTAAATCAAATATGAAATAAAAAATATACCTTCATGTGCTACTTTTTGAGTAAAATGAGGTCGAAAATTTGTATATTTGCTCAAAATTCAGATTTGTGGCCGTAATTTCTTTTTCGAAAGAAAGACATAACATTTTTGTTAAAAAAGATAAACACAAATTGTTTTTTTATCAAATACTCGGTAATTTCTGTATTTTAAAAATATCCTAAAAAAATATGCATTTTTTTTTATTCAGAAGTAACTCTTTTATAAAATTTGGGTAACATAATCTCCCTGCAAAATGAAACAAAATGCCTTTTTGAAAAATAGGGGTCCAAGAACTCGTTTTCAAATTAAATTAGTCGAAAAATGCACCTTTTCCCGATATGTCACAGTTTGACGTCGCGAAAATAACAAATTACGTTATCAACGTCATTACCTTCCCTGTAGCTGTATCGTATGCCCTTGAGAAGCAGTGAAGGTGTCCAGAAGTCAATAGACTTACAAAAGAATTTTAACATGTATAACAAAATAACAAAAACGTTAACTAGGATTCAACTGGAAAAGGATAATGAGTTGTAATAGTATACTACTTTCGGCATATTATTCTGTGTATCGGATGGTGTTGAACCTGTTGATGATGTTACTCGTGTATAAATTTTTTTTTAATTGATATGTGTACATAAGCGTAATGATGGTCCATGCTTATCTAAAAAAGACAAGATGGCGATTTAAAATTCTTTACTTTTCGTACATCTACCTATACGGATATTTGTTAATAAACCATCAAGACAGATGTGTTCATGTTGATAGGAATGATTTTACCATCCTAATTAAATACTATAATGTACGGTTTATATTACACGACACTTACCTTAAAATCTTTTATTTACACGTTTATTGTGGTGAAGTCCACGAATGGTTTGATTTATTAGAATTAGAAATATGATTTAGATATCAACACTGGATTGGTATTACTGTCAGTTGCATGTGTTGTTGAATATATTGCCTTTATACCTACATGTATTTGCTTGTAAACCGAAATGAAATTTTGTAAATTATTTATAATGTGTACGACAATTCATTTTTTTTTATAAGACGATAAGTCCACCTTATTTGGCATTATTCTATTTAAGCAGAGATTATTCTGCATTTTAAGCAACTTAAGAAATTGTAAAATTTGGGAATAAAGAAGCCGACGAAGGTTGTTCTTTGACCTATATTTATTTACTTTTCTATTGTTATAATTGTTTAATTTTTACTAATTGTGACTTGAATTGAGTGTTGTCTCATTGGCACTCATATTCTATTTTCAGACATCTATCTAGTTAAAACAACAATTTTTTTAACATATCATTATTCATTTGGTATGCGTTACGTATCAATTAAAAAAATAAACTCCATTGATTGGGATACACTATATTTTGTTTTCTTAAAATGTCCTGTACCAAGTCAGGGGAAAAGCCATTGTTATATTATAGTTCGTTTCTGTGTGTGTTACATTTTAGTGTTGTGTTTCTTTTGTGTCGTAGTTCTTCTCTTATATTAAATGTGTTACCCTAAGTTTGAGTTGGTAGCTCGGATGTGGTTTTTTTTTCTCTATCGATTTATGAATTTCGAACTGCGGTATACTACTTTGGCCTTTATTTACTAATTAGATATAGGACAAGGACAATGACAAGATTTAACCGTTTACGTTTGTTATATATCACACTTGATAGCCGTCCAACAATATCAACATAAACATTCATATAATAAACCATTGTTGTGATGTTTTACTATTGTTTCAGATTAGGGTGAAGGTTTTGGTACCATTAAAACGTTTAAACCCGCTGCAATTGTTTCCGCATGTCCAAATTCAGGAATCTGATGTTCAGTAGCTGTCGTTTGTTGATATGCTTCATAAGTATTTCGCTCTTTTTTTTAATATATCAAACCGTTGATTTTTCCCGTTAAATGGTTTAAAACTAACAGTTTTATGGCCATTATATATCTTGCTATTCGGTGTAAACCAAGGCTCCGTGATGAAGACTGTAATTTGACCTATAATGATTAACTTTTATAAATTGTGACTTGGTGCACGTGGAGAGAGTAGTCTCATTTGCACTCATACCACATTTGCCTAGATCTATTATATCAAACAAACTACATTACAAAGCTCTGATTCCTTTCACAGATTTGACTATACTTTTTGGACCTTTTGGATTATAGCTCTTCATCTTTTATATAAGCTTTGGATTTCAAATGTTTTGGCCACCAGCATCACTGAAGGGACATTTATTGTCGAAATGCGCATCTGGTGCAAGAAAATTGGTACCGTTAATTTTATTACATATATCTTGTATAAGATATTGAGTAGATTTTCTGAAGAAGATCCCGAGTTTTAGGGAAACAAACAATAAAGCATTCTATACCGGATGACGAAAACTATATAATTGATTTTCGAGTACCAATAAAGGTAAATCAAATAGTTTGCAATTTTCTACTGCTAAAAGGGTAATACTATTTAAATAAGAAACAGATTTTCAATTTCGGGTCACACATTGGTTTCAATATAATGGAATTGTATTCGACTGTCGTACAAGTGATAGGTTTTGCTAGTTTTAAAACCAGATTCATACCACTATTTTCAATAAATGAAAATGCATGTACCGAGTCACGACTATGACAGTTGGTACAGGTATCCGTTTAATTGAAATGTTTGAAATTTAGGATTTGCCATTTGAAAAGGGAATTTCAGTTTTGAATTTTTCTCGCATTTCGGTTTTTCCTTACTAAATGATAAGAGACCTTTTTATCTTGATTTAATACAAACTGCAACATGTGTTCATTTGACGACCAAATTAATTACAAATTGCAAGAAAACAGGACGCTATTAAAACATTCATTGATCAAACCCTAAAGTCCAACATACGAGGAGTATGTATCTTCAGAAACGACACTTCCGTACAGAATTACTGGTCGGTCATTTATCTGTTTCTTTTGTTCCTGCAGTCAACACAAATGTTAAAAAAATAAATTTATCTTCATCAGTCGATATTACTTTTAGTGTAGATTTTGTTAAATAACATATAACAATAATAAAAGACTACATATATTTTTTTTTTACATATATTGAAACGATACATATAACAACAAACATATTAAATTTACAACGTTTTTTACTGTGTAAAATGTTTTTTTTTTTCAAAATCTTAAAACATGTGTTTAAAAAGTCTAAACTAATTTTAAAACAAAGTTCTATATAACAATTATAAAAGACTACAGATATTTATTTTTCTACATATATTGAAACGATACATATAACAATAAACATATTAAATTTACAACGTTTTTTTACAGTGTAAAACATATTTTAAAATTTTTTAAACATGTGTTTAAAAAGTCTAAACTAATTTTAACAAAGTTCTATTGATGACATGTACAACAGAATATTTGATTAGCGGATATTCTGAACGATTGGATACTTAAATTGTACACCAGGATCAATGTTGGATACAAAACATTAACTGCTTGTAGTAAAACGATATCAAGTGAATTTAAATAGTCAGATAATTTCATTTTATTAATATCAACGCTTGTTCTTTCAACACTAATGAAGTATATATCAACATAAGTCATAGGCAATACTAGTATCGTATATATTATTGTCATTATAAAAATAGAACGTAGAAAACGTATATTCCTAGTTGTGTCTGTCGTGTGCGAACTATGTTCTCTTCTCCAACGAATCATCAGTATCATTTTCGCGATCAAACATACATCCATTATCACCATTGCAGAATAGAGAATTAAATTCATTACTGGTTTCACCAAATAGGACAGCGAATCTCTAAAAAAAGGTAGTTTTAGCGATTCTTTATACACACATGTCTGAACTTGTTTAATGGCGTCTACATACGAATGAAAAGAGGTAAAACTTATTTTGAAAAATAGTAAATTAATTGTCCTTGAACCAATGACCACAAAAAACAACAGCGCAATGAAAGGCATCCATACTCGTCTTCGAAATAATTTCTTCGCGCTTAACGGAAATGAGACAAGTATGAATCGTTGAAACGCCAAAAGACTAAGGCAAATGGTCTTAAACGAAAAAACAAAGTCATGAGCAACTAAAAAACTTTGGAGCATAACACATGAAATATGGTCTAAATATTCCAAACCGTCATCAATGAAGAACAATTTTATTAAAATCGGTACTGTACCAACCGATACGACTAAATCCAGTACACACAATGCGTACATTAGTGAATCTCCAGTATGTACAGAACTTTTACACCGGATAATTAAAAACGAAATACTCGATACTATTGCTAAAATAGCTATTGGAAATATGAAGTATTTATAAACAACAAAAAAATCCTTTAGTATGAAATATACAAGACGCACAGAATCTTTTCCATCTTCTTTCATTTTGTTTGCCTCTGAAACAGTAACACAAATGATATAATCTGTATCTTTATATATGTAACATGTGCAGCATATATTATTAAATAACAGTTAAATCGTGTTATGAAAAAGAGAAAATGGGTGGTTTTATTTTAATAGTCATGCCATATGGATAGTATTCTAAAGATCCATGTGTAATATTTCTTAGTTTGATATTGTATTGATGTAAGTTATATAGGGTGAAATGATAAATTACCATAAAAATGCAACAAGCGTGTATATTAATTATTGTTATATCAACACAATATCCCAATTAAAAAGAAAAACATATTGATATGGCAAAAAAAGCCCAAAACAATATCTCAAGCTCTTAATCGTCATTACACAAAATTTTAAAAGGAATTTATCTGAAACTATCTACAAAAAATAACAATTTGAACAAAAAACATTCAGATAAGGAAAAAAGACAATCACTGGCAATTATGCACAGGCAGACACATTATTATTTTCACTATTTGGCGTGATAATTTTTTTTATATTAAATCTCATTATTTGTATGTATATTCGATACTAGTACATAAAAAATTGCGAATATAAAATGGATACAAACGTGGATGGTCAATGTTTATATAACTCAGCGGTTGTCGTTTGTTTATGTGTTACATATTTGTTTTTCGTTCATTTGTTATATAAATAAGGCCGTTATTTTCCTCGTTTGAATTGTTTTACATTGTCGATTCGGCACTTTTTATAGCTGAATATGCGGTATAGACTTTGCTCAATGTTGAAGGCCGTACGGTGACATATAGTTGTAAATGTCTGTGTCATTTAGGTAACTTGTGGACAGTTGCACGTATATCGTTAATAGATGACTTATCAACTTTTTCATTATAAACGCTCATTAAAGAAAATAGGTGTTTAGTTTGCTACTTCATATTCGCGTTTTGTCTACCCCAAAAACTATCAGTTACTATTGAGGTAAAACATTTCAGTAGGCAATATACATATGATAGTAGAAACAAAAACTTCGTGTTCCAAGTAAAGAAACGAAATACAAATTTACAATAAATGAGTAGATGAAACGTGCACCACTAGCAATGATATAGCCAGAATGGTTGCGGATTTGCTCATTGTTGAAGCAATATGGCATCTTGATGTTGCAAGTATCTTCAGTGTTTGATCATGTTGATACTCTAAACTAGTTGGATATCTGTCCATTTTTGTCAAACGCAACACGAATTATAAAAAAAAACATACACGGGGTAATCTCGATAAATTTTGAAAGATATAGTGTTGTTTTCTTATTACTTTAAAATAACACCGGTTGACCCGAGATTAATCGTGGTGAATGATGCCATTGAGTTATCGTTTCTTTTTGTGACATTGAGATATGGAAATTGTGTACAAAAGTGAACTGTCTTTGTCACCGAACTATTTAACATATTTGTTAGGGACCAGTTGAAGGACTCCTCCCGGTGCATTGATTTCTCGCTGCATTGAAGACCAATTGGTTGCCTTCGGCAGGTGTCTGCTCCTTGGTCGGGTTGTTGTCTCTTTGACACATTCCCCATTTCCATTCTCAATTTTAACCTTCCATTTACGCATTCCAACATCAATCTGAATTCGGATAACAAATAAATCTTATCTTCAAAAACTTGTTATTCATACTATCATCATTATATCATAATTTATAATACAATTACAATTAAAATACTTCAAGAATGTAAATACGGAGTTTTCAGAATAAGATTTATTTGATATCAGATTTCGAATTGATGTTGGAATGCGTGGATGTTAGGTGTCACTTATATAGAAAATTTAAGGAGGAAATTTAACGGCAAAGTTAAATATAACATTGAAATGACAACATGATATTACAGGACTACAATACAAATAAATAGGAGAACATATTAGACAAAGAAAAACATGATTAATAGATAATGAACGTATTTCAAAGTAGCCATTACTACCAATTGTTTTGACAAGTTTGATTTTTTTCGATATACGCTCAACTCCTTCGTTACGGTCATAAATATTGCGCAAAATATATTTAAAAAGTACAATCATGACTTCGATGAAAAATTCAAAACGGAAAGTGAATAAACTAACTTATTTAATAAAAAAAATACATAAAGACGATGCTGGTCTTTGATTTAAAAAAAAATATTTGTTTGTAATTTTAATTATC
This sequence comes from Mytilus trossulus, assembly GCF_036588685.1. NCBI lineage: Eukaryota > Metazoa > Mollusca > Bivalvia > Mytilida > Mytilidae > Mytilus > Mytilus trossulus. The sequence goes on along the minus strand of NC_086379.1, from coordinate 3,121,233 downwards.
ATTATAATCACAACACATCTGCTCCTGCTAATAAAAATGATTAGTTTATACTTTTAATCCTTATTAAACATGTTTAACACACTATTTTATTGTTTATCTTACACGACACAGACTATTAAAGCTCTATTAAGTTCGAAGCAAACGTTAATTCTCTTATTACCTAAAAGTTTCAGTATTTTATTAAAAAGAAACAATTTTAGGATTAGAGAAAGGTCATCAGTATGCAAACTACTGTTTACTCAATTCAGTTATAATATATATCAGTAATTAAAAATAAAAAGAACCACTCAGATAGATTTGAAATTTCATTGGATGTTCTGTATCAAAAGTAAAATAACTCCTTTTTCTCAACCATAATTTCAACATGTCTACAACTATTCCATAAAACATCGGTATAAGGACATCATTCGTAAATATAGCTCAAAGTGTAGACTTCTTACACGTTTAGGTATTTCACATTCATTTTTTTATGGATATATTCTTTACAAAGCACAAAAATGTCAGTATTCACCGCAGAAACTAACAAAACCATAAAATTGACTTATTAAGAAGGATATAGTTACGGTACTGTTGTCAGGTCATTAAAGATTGCATATTTTGGCGTTAATATTGATTCACTTATAGGGTCTTTGCATCGGAATTAAACACATTTATTCTAAAACCAGTTGCTGGCATGACAAGGGTTATGTTTTTCTCATATATGTTATGATGGTATGATAATAAACCCCTAACGGGAAGGATTGTGCCTGATATTCATATGACGAAATCATAATCTTTCAATCAGTTCAATTGAAGTCTGGAGCTGGCATGTCACTTAACTGCTAGTAGTCTGTTGTTATTTATGTATAATTGTCATTTCTTTGATTTTCTTTAGTTACATCTTCTGACATCAGAATTGAACTTTTAATGTACGTATTGTTATGCGTTTACTTTTCTACATTGGCTAGAAGCATAGGAGGAGGGTTGAGATCTCATAAACATGTTTAACCCCGCCGCATTTTTGCGCCTGTCCCAAGTCAGGAGCATCTGGTCTTTGTTAGTCTTGTAGTATTTCAATTTTAGTTTCTTGTGTACAATTTGGAAATTTTTATGGCGTTCATTATCACTGAACTAGTAGATATTTGTTTAGGAGCCAGATGAAGGACGCCTCCGGGTGCGGGAATTTCACGTTACATTGAAGACTTGTTGGTGACCTTCTGCTGTTGTTTTTTCTATGGTCAGATTGTTGTCTCTTTGATACATTCCCCATTTCCATTCTCAATTTTGTTATTTACTTGATTTTTGTTGATTACTATTTGTTCTATTCTATTTGTTTTTAATTATTTTATGCAATCATATCTTAAATTTGGGTTTCATGTTTTAAACTTTTGTACGTGCATGGTTTTATTAGAATAAACTATCTATATATTTAGTAAAAAGTAAAATCACATATTGAATTCCGAAGAAAATTTAAAAAGGAAAGTACCTTATCAAATGGAAAAATCAAAAACTCAAACACATTAAATGAATAGATAACAACTGTCATAATCCTGACTTTTAACAGGCATTTTCTAATGTAGACCTAAACATGTTAAATAAGCTAACTAAACTTCTCCTTTTTATGACCAACGCTATGATTTCCATTATATTTACAACGATGTGGGGACAAAACAAACAGACATTATTTCAAAAATAGGAGTACTGCAGTCAACATTGTGTAATAATATTAATCACTGTAAAACAGACAAATATGAAACAAAGAACACAAATTGGCATATAGATCAAGTATATAAGCAAAATTAGAGAAAAGAATACACAAATTTACCATAGTTCAATAACACAATGACGGAATGTATAATTTTAGAGCCACGTCATATATGTACAATGCATCAAAGAAACATAAAAAGGCATATAGACTAAGTACATAGCCATTAGCACAAATGAAAGACAATAATACAAAAATATTTAAAATAGTACCATACTAAAAGGCTAAAGGCAAAGCATATTAGAAAAAATAAGGACAAGAATACGAGAAATGTCACAGAACAAATCATTATACTAAATTATACGTGGTCTGAGTTTGTTTCTCACATCATCATGTCTCTATTGTCATATTATCAATACAGTAATATGTGTTTGATTTATAAATTGTTTGTTGGTTTATCTTTAACCTATAAATCTTAAGGTGGTATTGGGTGTCTTCTGTCATCTTGGAATATAAAAATCAGAGAAGCTAAGGTCAAGATTTTTAATTAAGTTAGCAAAATTCGATGCAGGAATTTTCATTTAAAAGAACCAATGTGTAAGAATATAACTTATAAAAGTTAATATTTGTACAAGTGGAGATTACTTTTGGTTGTAATAAATGTTTTTAATTTTGCATTTTAAGGGGAGGTAACTTTAAAACAGGGCATTTTTTAAAGTATTCGAAATGGATATTTTCTATTTTGTATTGTAGCCGGACAAAACGTACGTTGACCCTATTATTTCTCTCTTTTCCTAAGTTGTTTTTACAATTCTATCATTTTGTTTAGTTTATTATTACAAAATGGTGTTGTTTCCTATTTAATCCATACAAAATGTGTCATTTTGTCACAACCTGCAGTTTGAGAAAATGCGCGCAGACCTATGACTTTTATCATATTTTTGAACATATATCAACAATGTTCAATAGATACTATGTTTTGGCAACGTATGGAAAAATTCTATCGTTTTTATTTTAGACTCCCATACCACCTTAAAGTTTCCCATCGTTTTATTTATGTTGCATTTGTGTTTGCTTTTTGTTGCACTTCAGTATTTCTGTTCATCCTTTGTTTTCCTCTTATAGTTGATGTGTTGATCGCTATTTTAATTTGTAGCCCATTTCCCCCTCTGAATCGATTGACGACTTTTGAACAGTGGTATACTTCTATAAATGCCTTTATTTATGTTAACTCTTATCATGATACAAACTATTGATATATATATACATGCCACTGGTTTGAATACAATTGTGTACATTATCTTCATATAAAAACAGTTAAAATGTAAAAAAACGTCTGTTAATAAAGGTGGCTGAGATCTGTCGGATCTAATCTGGTTTCTTCTAAGGACAATTTGTAGCAGTAGCATGATCAAGCAAACGTTCATTGCAAAGATATCTAATTGCATTAATTAATTCATAACTGTGTTACCCTTGTGTTGATCTCTTTATAATGCGATTCTCTGAGATTTTGTTTGTAATCTTCATTTACTTATTTGATTGAGTCATAATACATAAACCTCGGTACAGATAAAAACCCGGTGCTGGCCATCAATTCTCCAGCGATCGTTTAGTCGAGACAGGTTTTTTAAAGACATGTTCGCAAATATAAATAAGTTTGCCTTTTTAAGAGTTAAAGGATGTTAAATTATAAAACAAAATATTCTGACAAAAAAACACACCTGCGATAATAGAATTTACGACTAAATTAAAGCAGCCTAACCAGGGTGCCACATGCCACATTCGCACATTTTTGTTCCAATAATGCTTTAAACAGATTGAAATGTGACATTCTCGCTGGACCTGACATTATATATAACGTCCCCGTTTTCACCAAACGTGGCTGCGTAGTTATATATCCCGAACATCGAAACAGTTTACCTGCTTTAGCAAGAGATAACTGTACTTCCGGATAAAAACGTTTTACCGTTCCCTAGTCACCTTTTATTGAATTGATTAACTTTAATATATTCTCGTTCTGTTGATAATGATTGAATGGACTTCATAGTAAACTACGAAACATAAAAATCATGTAAATGTAGCAAATTAAAAAAACAACAATATTCAACTTGAAAACAAATAAAGGCCAGATGTTCCTGACTAGTGACAGCCGCAAAACTGGCAAAATGTTGTTTGATATCTCAACCATCCCCTTCTACCACTAACTTATTTGAAATTAACAAACATAAACCAATACGCACAATCAAACAATGTTTAAAATAATGATATTCCGATTTCGAATAGGTAAAAGAAGGACAATTACATGATCGACTTAAATTAACAAAGGGCAATTAGCATTAACTGACAGTCCGGCTCCAGACCTCAATTAAACATGATTGATAGAGTATGTCTGTCATATGATGATAACTGGTTTTAGATTAAATGTGTGTTTTTTCGATGTATGAGTGAATTTGAAATGCCGAATAAATATGCAACATTTAATGAATTGACAAAACAAATCTCAACTATATCCCTTCTGAATAAGTCTGTCAAAGGTTTAATAAGTCTTTGAGATGAATGACGAAATTTGTTGTGCTTTGTACATACTGGAACTGCTCCGGACCATATGAGTATTTGAACCATACGCGTATGGTCCGACCGTACGCGTATGGTTGGGGTAATTTACCGGTTTACTTCTAGTTGTTACGTCATTCAAAAGACACTACCAAAGGTAATTTTGTTATAGATCTATAAAGAATTTAATGATAACAAGATTAACAAAATAAAATAAGCAGTTTCACACAGTAAATTTCATCACTAATCAAAACTACAGTAAACACTTTTTTTGGAATTTTTCGACATGTTATTACGAGTGAATGGCAAAATGTCGACCTGGGAAGATAACTTCCAAAAATATCTTAATGAACTTTTACATAAGAAGTCAATTGTTTTACTATAAACTGACGTAAAAGTCGATAGGATAAAAAGTCTAATAATTTCCTTACTTTTTGAAACTTTATATACTAAGAATTTATTTAGCAGTGCATTATATTCAGAATTTTTATACTTATACGTTTTTTTGTTTTTGAAAAAAGAATGACGTAACCGGCAAAGACCCTAGTTTAATGTTCTAAGTTGTCTGGTGATATGATGCACTTCAGTCTTGTTACGATATTAGAGATCTAGAGCTTTTTACAAACATCGTAGATACCACGGTATGACCCAGTACCCACGAAAAGCTATGGTACCGTGTGGACGTAAATTTCATCCTACGCATACATGCAAGAATACGATTAAAAATCAAAAGTAGCTTTGCCATAATTATATAATGCTATTTGAATTGTAAATGATACAATTGCATGTAGAAATCATTGTTTTTTATGAAGTTTTCTAATGCATTCTATTAAAAAACAAATACCCATATGGTCCAAATACTCAATATGATCCGGCCCCGTTAATATTACTTAACGAGTTTCATACCCATATGATCCGAACATACGCGTAGTGCAAGGGAAACAGTCTTTATGATAAATGAGATATTAGCAAGTGCAAATGTGTAATAACCACCAAGTATTTAACAGTAAGACCTCCAACAAAGGGAAAAAAATAATGTCAAAAGGTACTTAAAGGTGATAAACGTCTGATTCAACAAAGTTAATAGTTATTACATACGTATGTATTCTGATTTTTACACCATACAAGCCTAATTCTAATTGAAATCAAAGGGCAAAAACATATTGAATACATCTATGGTATAATGGTGTATATTGTCCGAGACCACAATTGTCGTCCCTGGATTTGTGTTATCCACAAATATAGTCCCTTGTGTTGACAGTGGGTTACTAACCAGTATTTTTAATACCCCTTCCAAATTAATTTCTCCATGATTTATGGCCATTGTTATTGTTCGTGTCTGTTTGTGTTACATTTTAACGTTGCGTCGTTTGTTTTCTCTTATTTTTGAGATATTAAGATAAGACGTGGGACGGTAGTTGTCTATCCCAAATTCATGTATTTGGTTTTTATGTTATATTTGTTATTCTCGTGGGATTTTGTCTGATGCTTGGTCCGTTTCTGTGTGTGTTACATTTCAGTGTTGTGTCGTTGTTCTCCTCTTATATTTAATGCGTTTCCCTCGGTTTTAGTTTGTTACTCCGATTTTGTTTTTTGAGTTTTGAACAGCGGTATACTACTGTTGCCTTTATTTATGCCTCCAATGGCAAGTAGGGGGTAAAATTACGCTGACAAAAATTTTGCTCTAGAATTTTAAAGGAAAGTTATGATTTGGTCCAGTTGAAAAAAGTTGAAAACTAGAACTTCGGAAGCTGTCAAAAGATTTTAAGACGCCTCAAACATACAATTGTCCATATTTTGAGTAAGAGCCGATGAAGTTTTCTATAAAGTTGATATAATTTAATCCAAAGAGTAGTACAAAACACTGTAAAAATTTCATGTAGAAAGCGCAGGTTGGATTTTTTTAAATTTTCATCTATGTTCTATAAGAAATGCACTACGAAATAATTGTGGTCTCGTTTAAACAATTCTCTTAATAACACACATGATACGAATATTCAGCCACAGACACAGACACATATAAACTACCACTAAACAATTTCCTGACTTGGGACAGTACATGACTAATAGGCTCGGATAAACAAATATTTTATGACGCAGCCTTGCTCCTTTATACAATTTAAAATAATATACTATACTATAATTGTAATCTTCAGTGTTAAAGGAGGACTAACTAGAATTATCAGAACAAAATCCGTGACAGAGAGGAGACAAGAGGAGAGCATCATCTTAAGAAGCAGTGAAGGCGTCCAGAGATAAATAAACTTACAAAGGAATTTCAACATGTTGAACAAACATGTATAACAAAATAACAAAAACGTTAACTAGGATTCAACTGGAAGAGGATAATGAGTTTCAATAGTCTGCTGCTGTCGGGATGTTAATCCATTTATCGGATGGTATGGAACCTGTTGATGATGTTATTCGTGTATAAATGTGTGTGAACATTGATATATATCACACTCGATAGCCGTCCAATAATATCAACATAAATATTCATATATTGACACATTATTGTGATGTAACACTTTTGTTTCTGATAAGGGTGAAGGTTTTGGTACCATTAAAACGTTTAAACCCGCTGCAATTGTTTCCACATGTCCAAATTCAGGAATCTGATGTTCAGTAGTTGTCGTTTGTTGATATGGTTAAGAAGAATTTCGCGTTTCTCCTTTTTTTAAATAGATTTAACAATTTTTTTCCCCGTTAAATGGTTTAAAACTAATAATTTTATGGCTCTTTATATCTTGCTGTGATGAAGAATGTAGTTTGACCTATCATGGTTTACTTTAAAAAACTGTGACTTGGTTAAGAGAGTTACAAAACTGTTGAAATCCGAAAAAAAACTTAAAACTTTAAACTAAATGTAAAAAAATCTAAATTTAATTGAGAGTAAAAAGTCATTCCTTTTTAAAAAGATATATAATTTGTTATTGCATTTATTTGTACATGTTGTACTAAATTCCTATCACGTAATGTTGTCATTTTCATGGTATTGTTAACATTGTAAAACAAGCGGGAAGTTTGGCTATCCATAAATCAAGGTCCAACACACCAATTTTTTTTCAAATGTCATATAACAAGTCATGATCAGGAAAATGGCTGTTGTTATCAAATAGTTCGTTTCTATGTATTTGACATTGGTTTGTGTTTTTGTTGCATACAACTGTTACTGTTTTTTTTAATATTAAAACGGTATGTAGAATATTTATTAAACAAATATTTTCAGAAAACGATATCATCAAGGTATGTAACAAATGTGAATATTGATGAGATTAATGTTCATGCAAAAAAACAAGACGCAATTAAAAAACTCGTTAATCAAAACATGAAGTCCAACATATGAGGAGTATTTTTTCGCAGAAACCATACATCGGTACAAAACGACTGGTCGGTGATTTATCTGTTTGGTTTGTTCCTGCAGTCAACACACATGTTGATATTAAATTTATCTTCATCAGTCGATTACTTTTAGGGTAGATTTTGTTAAATGACATATAACAGTAATAACGGACTTCAGATATTTATTTTTCTACATTATAAAACGATACATAGAACAACAAACATATACTTTAATGTGTAAAATATGTTTACGAAATCATAACACATATGTTTAAAAAGTTTAAACTAATTTTAAAACAAAGTTCTACTGATCACATCTACAGAAGAATATCTTTTTTGCGGATATTCTGAACGATTGGATACTGAAATTGTAAATCAGGATCATTGTTGGATACAAAACATTAACTGCTTGTAGTAAAACAATATCAAGTGAATTTAAAAAGTCAAATAATTTTATTTCATTAATATCAACGCTTGTTCTTTCAACACTAATGAAGTATATGTCAACATATGTCACCGGCAATACCAGTATCGTATATATTATTGTCATTAAAAAAGTAGACCGTAGAAAACGTATGTTCCTAGTAGTGTCTGTCGTGAGCGAACTATTTTCTCTTCTCCAACGAATCATCAGTATCATTTTCCCGATCAAACATACATCCATTATCACCATTGCAGAATATAGAATTAAATTCATTACTGGTTTCAACAAAAAGAACAGCGAATCTCTAAAAATAGGTAGTTTTAGCGATTCTTTATACACACATGTCTCAACTTGTTTACTGTCGTCTGTATACGAATGAAAAGATGTAAAACTTATTTTGAAAAAAAGTAAATTTATTGTCCTTGAACCAATGGCCACAAAAAACAACAGCGCTATGAAAGGCATCCATACTCGTCTTCGAAACAATTTCTTCGCAATTAACGGAAATGAAACAAGGATGAATCGTTGGAACGCCAACAGACTAAGACAAATGGTCTTAAACGAAAAAACGAAGTCATGAGCAACTAAAAAACTAAAGAGCATAACACATGAAACATGGTCCAAATATTCCGTACCGTCATCAATGAAGAACAATTTAATAAAAATCGGTAGTGTACCAACCGATACGACTAAATCCAATACACACAAAGCGTACATTAGTGAATCTCCAGTATGTACAGAACTTTTACACCGGATAATTAAAAACGAAATACTCGATACTATTGCTAAAATAGCAATTGGAAATATGAAGTATGTATAAACAACAAAAAACTCCTTTAGTATGAAATAGACAAGACGCACAGAATATTTTCCATCTTCTTTCATTTTGTTTTCCTCTGAAACAGTAACAAAAATTCTATAATCTATCTCTTTATATATGTAACATGTTCAGCATATATACTTAAATAACAGTTTAATTGTGTTATGAAAAAAGGAAAATGCGTGTTTTATTTTAATAGTCATGCCACATGGATTGTGTTCTAAAGATTCATGTGTAATAATTCTAAGCTTGAGATTTTATTGATGTTAGTTATACCATGTATATAGGGTGAAATGGTAAATTACCATTAAAATGTTGTGTCTACTAGTGTTAGTGTTGTTATATCAACACAATACCCCAATTTAAAAGAAAAACATATGGATATGGCAAAAGAGAGCCTAAAACAATATCTTAATCTCTTAATCGTCCTAAGGTTACAAACAATTTTAAAATAAGTAAATCTAAATTTATTTTCAAAAAAATAACAATTTGATCAATAATCATTCAGATAAGGAAAATAGACAACTGCACTGGCAATTATGCACTGGCAGGCCAATTATAATTTTCATTATTTGGCGTGATAATTTCTTTTTTGTTAAATCTCATTATTTGTATGTATATTCAATACTAGTATATATAAAATTGCAACATAAAATGTAAAGAAACATGAATGGTCAATGTTCATATAACTCAGTGGTTGTCGTTTGTTTATGTGTTACCTGTTTGTTTTTCGTTCATTTTTTTATATAAATAAGGCCGTTATTTTCTCGTTTGAATTGTTTTACATTGTCTTATCGGGGCCTTTTATAGCTTACTATGCGGTATAGGCTTTGCTCATTGTCGGTGACCTATAGTTGTTAGTGTCTGTGTCATTTTTGGTCTTTTGTGGATAGTTGTCTCATTGGCAATCATACCACATCTTTATTTTTATATTAGTATATTTAAAACATTTAAGGGTTTGTAAACAGTAAGTTTATAATTATGAAAATGTCAATGATGATTCATGTCAACACATGGTATAATATATATAAAAACGAGAAACGATGCCTTGATTTTGGTCTCTTAAGGACAGTTGTGTCGTTGGCAATCATACCACATCTTCTTTTTATATACGGAATACATGTATATCGTAAATAGATGACATATCAACTAGTTTGTTACTTTATATTCGCGTTTTGTCTACTCACAAATCATCATTAAGTATTAATTTAAAACATTTAAGTAGGCAATATATGTATGAATGTAAAAACAAAAATTTCGTGTTCACAGTAAAAAAAAAAAAAAAAGATTTTTTTTTACAATAAATAAGCAACTCATGACAGAATATAGTATACTCCATGCAGATCACACCAGGATGAAACGTGCACTAGCAATGATAAAGCCCGAATGGTTCAGGATTTGCTCATTGTTGAAGCAACATGGCAACTTGATGTTGCTAGTATCTACATTGTGTGATGTTTCCTAATTAGTTGTATCATTTGCCTTCATACCAAATCGTCCCCTTTTGTATAACGTGCATCACGAATTATATAAAAACATAAACGGAGTAATCACGATCAAATTGAAAAATAAAGTGTTTTATTATTACTTTAAAATTACACGGGTTGACCCGAGATAAATCGTCGTAAATGATGCCATTGTATTATCGGTTTCTTTTGTGACATTGAGATATGGAAATTGTGAACAAAAGTGAACGTCCATTATCACCGAACTATTTTACGCATTTATTAGGGGCCAGTTGAAGTACTGCTCCCGGAGCATTGGCTTTTTCGGCTGTTGGCTGCTCCTTTGTCGGGTTGTTGTCTCTTTGGCACATTCCCCATTTCCATTCTCAATTTTAACCTTACATCTACGCGTTCAAACATCAATCTGAATTCCGATAACAGATAAATCTCATCTTCTAAAACTTTTTATTCATACTATCATCATGAGATCATAATTTATAATATAATTACAGTTAAAATACTATAAGAATGTAAATACGGAGTTTTCATAATAAGATTTATTTGCTATCAGAATTCGAATTGAAGTTGGAATGCGTGGATGTTAGGTGCTATTTATATAGAATGATTAAGGAAGAAATATAAACGAATTTGAAAGTAGCCATTACTACCAATTGTGTTGACAAGTTTGATTTTTTTTTCAATACACGCTCAACTCCTTCTTTACGGTCATATATATTACGCAAGAAAAAAGTACAATCATGACTCCGATAACAAATTTAAAACGGAAAGTTAATTAACTAAATGATTGATTAACAAAGATACAGAAAGACGATGCTGTTCTTTGATTTAAAAAAAATATATGTTTGTAATTTTAATTATTATTATGATCACAACACATCTGCTCTTGTTAATAATAATGATTAGTTTATACTTTCAATCCTTATTAATCATGTTTAACACACTATCTTATTGTTTATCTTACACGACACAGACTATTAAAGCTCTATTAAGTTCCAAGCAAACATTAATTATCTTATCATCTAAAAATTTCAGGATTTTATAAAAAAAGAAACAGTTTTAGGATTAGAGAAAGGTCATCAGTATGACAACTGCTGTTTACTCAATGCATTTATAATATGTATCAGTAATTAGAAATAAAAAAAAACCACTCAGATTGATTTGAAATTTCATGGAATGTACAAATGTATCAACAGTAAAAAAAACTCCTTCTTCTCGACCATAAGTTGTACATGTCTAAAACTATTCCCATAAACATGTTTATTTACTTGATTTTTTGTTGATTACTATTTGTTCTATTCTATTTGTTTTAAATATTTTTATGTAATTACATCTTAAATTTGGAATGCATGTTTAAATTTTTTGTACATAGTTTTATTAGAATAATCTTTTTATATATTTAGTAAAAAGTAAAATCAAAAACAATGATTTCCAAAGAAAATTTTAAAAGATAAGTCCTTTATCAAATGGAAAAATCAAAAACTCAAACACATTAAATGAATAGATAACAACTGGCATAATCCTGACTCTATAGAGGCGTTTTCTAATATAGAACGGGGGACTAAAACTGGTTCTAAACATGTTGAATAAGCTAACTAAACTTCTCATTTTTCTGACCGACGCATTGATTTCCATCATATTTACAACGATGTGTGGACAAAACAAACAGGAATTAAGGTAAACATTTAAAAATATAGGGGTAGTGCAGTCAACATTGTGTAATAATCTTAATAACTGTAAAACAGACAAATATGTAACAAAGAAGCAAAAAATTAAAAACAAGAATACACAAATTTACCCTATTTCAATAACACAATGACGGGATGTATAATTTTAGATCCACGTCATATATGTACAATGCATCAAAGAAATAAAAAAGGCATATAGAAAAAGTACATAGTCATTAGCACAAATGAAAACAATAATACAAAAATGTTTAAAATAGCACAATAACGGGGCAAATGAGTACAAAGCCCCATCATCTGTATCACAGAAACACCAAAAGGCTATCGGCAAAGCACATTAGAAAAAAATTAGGACAAGAATACGAGAAATAACACAGAACAAATTAATATACTAAATAATACGTGGTCTGTGTTTGTTTCTCATATCATCATGTCTCTATTGCCATTTTATAAATACAGTAATATTTGTTTGATTTATAAATTATTTGTTGGTTTATTTTTAACCTATTAATCTAAACTTGGTATACGTGTCTTCTGTCATCTTGGAATGTAAAAATCAGAGAAGCTTAGGTCCAGATTTTCTATTAAGTAAGCAAAATTCGATGAAGGAATGCAGATATTTAATGTGAATTTTCATTTGAAAGAACCAATGTATAAGTATATACTTTATAAAAGTTAATGTTTTTACAAGTGGAGATTTGTTTTGGTTATTATAAAATGTTTTTAATTTTGCATTTTAATGAGAGGTAATTTTAAAACAGTGCATTTTCTAAAGTTATCTACATGGATATTTTCTATTTTAGCCGGACGAAACGTACGTTGACCCTATTACTTTTGATAATCGCAAAGCATTGACTGAAAGCTATATTTTCCTATTTTTTTTAAAACTTTATCATTTTGTTTAGTTTCTAATTACAAAATGGTGTTTTTTCCTGTATAATTTATCCACAATGTGTCATTTTGTCACAACCTGCAGTTTGAGAAAATGCGCGCTGAACTATCATTTTTCTTATATTTTTGAACATATATCAACATAAGTATATCAATTAATATTATGTTTTGGAAAAGTATGAAAAATTCCTACATTTTTATTCTAAACTCCCATACCACCATAAAGTTTTTCATCGTTTTATTTATGTTGCATTTGTGTTTGTTTTTTTGTTGCATTCCAGTATTCCTGTTCTTCCTTTGTTTTCCTCTTATAGGTTATGCGTTTCCCCCGGTTTTCATTTGTAACCCATTTTTTTTCTCTGAATCGATTGACGACTTTTGAACAGCGGTATACTTCTATAAATGCCTTTATGCATGTTGCCTCTCATCAGGATACACACTATTGATATACATACATGCCACTTGAATACAATTGTGTACATTATCTTTATTCAAAAACAGAACAAAATGAAGGAAACGTCTGTTAATAAAGGTGGCTTGGATCTGTCGGATCTAATCTGGTTTCTTCTAAAGACAATCTGTCGCAGTAGCATGATCAACCAAACGTTCATTGCAAACATATCAGATTAAATTAATTACTTCAGAACTGTTTAACTCTTGTGTTGATCTCCTTAAAATTCGATTCTCTGAGATTTTGTTTGTAATCTTCATTTATTTACTTGAGTCATAATATATAAACTTCGGTACAGATAAAACCCCGTTGCTTGCCATCAATTCTCCAGCAATCATTTAGTAGTGACATGTTTTTTTGCAGAAATGTCCGAAACTATAAATAAGTTTGCTTTTTAAGAGTTATAGGATGTAAAATTATAAAAAAAATATTCTCACTAAAAGAACCATCTGCGACAAAGGAATTTGCGACTAAATAAAAGCAGTCTTACCAGGAGGCCACATGCGACAGTTGCACATGTTTGTTCCAATTATGCTTTAAACAAATAGACATGTGACATTCTCGCCGTACCTGACATTATATTTAACGTCCCGTTTTCACCAAACGTGGTTGCGTAGCTATATATCTCGCACATCGAGACTGTTTACCGCTTTCGCAAGGGTTTACTGTATTTTGGGATAAAAACGTTTTACTTCATTCTCGTCACCTTTTATGGGATTGATTCACGTTAATATATTTTTGTTCTGTTGATAATAATTCAATGAACTTCAGAATAAACTACGAAACATAAAAATCATGTAAATGTAGCAAATTAAAAAAACAACAGTATTCAACTTGTAAACAAATAAAGGCCAGATGTTCCTTACTTGGGACAGCCGCAAAACTGGAAAAATGCTGTTTGATATCTTCACCCTCCCCTTCAACCACTAGCTTATTTGAAATTAACAAACATAAAACAATACGCACAATCAAACAATGTTTTAAATAATCATTGTCCGATTTCGAATAGGTAAAAGAAGGAAAATTACATGATCGACTTAAATTAACAAAGGGGTACTAGCATTTACTGACAGTCCAGCCCCAGACCTCAATTAAACATGTTAAAAGATGGACGAAAGAAACCAAAGGGAGAGTCAGACTCATAAATCTAAAACAAACTGACAACGCCATGGCTAAAAATGAAGAAAAAAAAACCAAACAGAAAAACAATAGTACACATGACACAACATAGAAAACTAGAGAATAAACAACACGAACCCCACCAAAAACTAGGGGTGATCTCAGGTGCTCCGGAAGGGTAAGCAGATCCTGCTCCATATGCTTGAACTGATTTTAAACTGATTGATAGAGTATGTATATTATATGAGGATAACTGGTTTTAGAAAAAAATTGTGTTTTTCCGAAGTATGAGTGAATTTGAAATGCTTAATAAATATGCCAAATTTAATGAATTGACAAAACAAATCTTAACTATATTCCTTCTGAATAAGTCTTTCAAAAGTTTGATAAGTCTTTCAGGTGAATGACGAAATTTGTTGTTCTATGTACATAATGGAACTGTTCCGGACCATATGAGTTCTTGAACCTAACGCGTATGGTCATGACCAAATGGGTATATACGCATATGGTCCGACCATACGCGTATAGTCCGACCGTACGCGTATGGTCGGGGTAATTTACTGGTTTACTTGTCACGTCATTCAAAAGACACTAACAAAGGTAATTTTATTATAGATCTATAAAAAAAATTAATAATAACAATATTAACAAAATAAAATAAACAGTTTCACACAGTTAATTTCATCACTAGCCAAAACTACAGTAAACCCATTTTTTTCTTTCATTTTTCGATATGTAATTACGAGTGAATGGCAAAATGTCGACATGGGAAGATAACTTCCAAAAATATCTAAATGAACTGTTACACATGAAGTCAGTTGTTTTTTCTATAAACTAACGTAAAAGTCGACAGGATAAAGAGTCTAATAATTTCTTTGCTTTTGAAACTTTATATAATAATAATTTATTTAGCATTGCAATAATCATAATTTTTATACTTATACGTGTTTTTGTTGTTAAAAAATGAATGACATAAGCGGCAAAGACCCTAGTTTAATTTTCTAAGTTGTCTTGTGATATGATGCAGTTCAGTCTTGTTACGATTTAGGAGATCTACAGCCCTTTTAACACATCGTAGACACCACGGAATGACCCAGGACCCAAGAAAAGCTATGGTACCGTGTGGACGTAAATGTCACCCTACGCATGCAAGCAAGAATATGATTAGCAGATTTGACATAATTTTCTAATATAGAAAAGAAGATGCGGTATGATTGCCAATGAGACAACTATCCACAAAAGACCAAAATGACACAAACATTAACAATTATAGGTCACCGTACGTACTTCAACAATGAGCAAAGCCCATACCGCATATAGTCAGCAATAAAAGGCCCCGATGAGACAATGTAAAACAATTCAAAGGAGAAAACTAACGGCCTTAGTTATTTAAAAAAATTGAATGCTATTCGAATTGTAAATAATATAATTGCATGTAGAAATCATTGTTTATATGAAGTTTTCTAGTGCATATTATTGAAAAAATACCTATATGGTCCCAATACTCATATGGTCCGGCCCTGTTAATAACCAAACGAGTACCATACTCATATGGTCCGACAATACGCGTATGGTCGAACTATATGAGTATACCCATATTGTCATAACCATACGCGTATGGTCCAAATACTCATATGGTCCGGAACATAACTATAAAATATGAACAGTAAAACTCCTGCACGGATACCATGTCTGCATGCTGATCAATTTTGTATCTAATAATGACGTCTCTAAACCGATGATAAAATATAGTAAATATTTATTTTTTGGATATCGAAAAGTCTGGCGTAATATTTATTCAGTAATACCTTGTTCTCGTGCATAAAATACAGCATATGCATGAATATGCAGAATCTCTTCATGTTATGGTTTTGACACAAGTTAAGTAACACATATTTATTCGAGTATGGTTGAGGTTTAGAAAATATTACTGCATGCAAATGAAACAGACTTTGTGATAAATGATATATTTGCAAGTGCAAATGTGTAATAACCACCAAGTATTTTTACAGTAAAACAGTAAGACCTCCAACATAGTACAACAAATAATGTCAAAAGGTATTTAAAGGTAATAAACGTCTGATTCAACAAAGTAAATAGTTATTACATACGTATGCATTCTGATTTTGTGTTTCTTTTTCAAATTTATAGATTGATTAATTTTAAATTGAATGCTTTGATCTCACTAATATCTTTTTTTTAAGATATACAATTTTGAATTCAATAATCATATGAAACATGAATTTCAATTTATTTATCGTAATTGAGAACATTGGCCTTCAAAATTGTAAACATACAGTCTTAATAAACACTTTTTACGACACATATTAATTATGAATTTCTAGTCAACATACTGCTAAATGATCGAGAATATTATAGAATATATTTCGTTTGTCAATGTGACTTTGAAAAGATCAATAATCTTAATTAAAATATTTTTTTCTTAACTGAAAGATTATCTGGCTTTGATTTAAATGTTGCTACGACAATTCTTGAAGTGTTTCTCATATTTATAATCTTTTTATTAAATGATTTGCAACATATTGTGATGCAATATTTTTTTTGTGTATTTTTTATCGTACACTTTAAGTATTACACTAACTGTATTATTTCTTCAATTCGTTCACTTTTTTAGCTTGCTCACGATCATCGTGCTGCATTAAAGATGAGAAAAACCCAATATCGGATAGCAAGCTTTAGATATAAACGCTTCTCTAACTCTATGTAAATTTATCCCTTTCCGAACCCATTGTATAAAAAAATTTAATCAACGTGTGGTTGCTGGTGATCTCAAAAGATCATTGGATGATTTTGAGGGTCATGACCTTTTTAGCTAACTGAATGAATCAAAATACGATAACAGGTGTTAATGAAATTGACAATTTCGTGCAATGTGAAAGGCACTCGAAGGGGATTTTCGGTTAACAAAAAAAGAAAATGTCTTTTTAATCATTAGAGAAACAGATTCTTACATAGTTACTCGTGGATTATTGGATTAATCCAATCTCGATAGTTAAATTATAAATTTTAAAGTCCTCGCCGAGGCGGCTCGGACTTTAAAATTGATAATTTAACTATCTCGATTGGATAAATCCGATAATCCACTGGTATCAATGTAAGAATCTATATTTACACAACATCTTCCTATATCTATCGACCAATGTGAAACAGTTCAAACGAGAAAACTATCGGCCTTGTTTATGTAATAAACAATAATCAAGAAGATAATTCTTACATTCGGCAACAAACGACTCGGATGAGGCACGAACAAAATATGAAGTGGTTAAACATGTTTTGGGGCGGCCAATCATACACCTGACCTAGGATATAAGAACAAGACATACTTTTTGTTAGAACACTTTCTAATAATATGAGAAAAAAATTTATCTCGTCAGATTTATCTTAAACATGCATAACACATACTCTTCAAATTCGTTCTTTTTTTTTGGCCTTTTAACCTTTTTTGGATTCGAACGTCACTAATAAGTCTTTTGTAGAAAGTAAAATCACAAAAATACTGAACTCAGAGGAAAATCAATTTGGAAAATCCATAATCACATGGCAAAATCAAAAAAAAAAACGCATCAAAAACGAATGGACAAGTGCTGTCATATTCCTGACTTGGTACAGGCATTTTCAAATGTAGAAAATGGTGGATTAAACCTGGTTCTATAGCGCTTACCCTCTCACTGTAATAACGGTCTAATCAAATTCCGCTACATTTACATAATGCGTTAAATAAACAGTCACAATTAATAACATAGTCAAAATATGAAAGGCGAAACGCGCGTCTTGCATAATACAAAATGTAAACCTGGTATCTCTGTTGAGATTATTTACAGAAAAGGAATTTAGACACAAGGCACTCGAGTTTCTTAAAGCTAATAATTTAAAACCATTTACAAAATAGATACATACTTATATGTCGCTCTGTTTACACACCCACTGGATTTCGAGGAGAGAATTCATAAACAATCAAAGAAAAAACACAACCATATACAATGTCAAAAAATAGGTATCGAGGTGCTGCAAATATTTGATTTTGTATTCCTGGTAAATCTATGGTTACGTATATATAATGTAAAATTACACCGCACCTAAAGTTATATATAGGAAAAGGATTGTATGATATAGCAGAAAAAAATGTACTTTCATAAAAAGAGAGAAAAAAAAAGAAATAAATCTGTTTATCAAATTTATTTCTGTTTGTATATCTTCTGAATAGAGCGACGATATCGGATAAACCACAGAATTATATAAATCATACGATTAAATGTATGTTTAACAATAAGTTATCGCATATTTTAGGAGACTCAGTATATATTATTAAATACCGCATATGCAACATTCAAAAGTATAGTGATGTTAATGATATAAATAACATTAATAGAAAGTAAAATTACGCCATGAATTAAAATGGAAATGTTAAGTAATATTCTTCAGAATATTTTAAATGGACTTGATTGTGTTAAATTCTATCATCATGAGATAGAATACCATAACTACATTAAATGTTAACGACCAGTTTAACTGAAATAATATTTCACAAAAACGATTTCAATGTTGTTTTTTCTCGATTATAAAATCTATTAACAATAACAAAAAAAGCAAAGACATTGAGACAATTAATATAAAGTAAAAAGATAAAAACAGGGAAAGTATTGTTATTTTAGATAATTGGATTCTAGTTATTAAAGTAAACATTCAATCCCCTTTTTAAAAATAAAAACACATAAAAGTCAGCTAATTAACATTAAAAAAAAACTATTGATGACCTATACTTGTACCAAATGTTTATGTTCATAATGCATTATTGATATATCAATGATATTAAATAATACTTATTATCAAGCACAGTGAGTTAAGTAAGTAACAACCGGTGCAATCACTTTGTAGACCCGTTAAGTCATACATAACTGATGACAGACGAAACGTCTTTCGTTATAAAAGGTAACGAACATTTTTTTTCTGTTTATGGTTGATGATTTGGTTATTGTTTTAGTGCATTACTTGATTGACATTTGATTCATAAGTTTAATAAAAACACCATCATACATTGGATTATACCAAATTGGTACCTGTCATCCTATTATTAAAAATTATACGAACATTAAAATTCTCTGTTTCAATCCTTAACGTCGAGATTGAAATTAATACACTCTGTTTTATCATAGATAAACACAAAGTATACTTATAATCAACAAAAACATATTATACATATAAGTGAACATAATATTATAACAACGTATTAAGTGTTATAAAATACCACTATATGATACACTGATGATTGATGACCCTGTGACCTCTAACATTCATTAATATTCAAATACATTAATAACGGGGATGCAATAAGTGAAATCAACTGTTTGAATTATAGATCGAACAACAGCTGGTCAGGTGATTGTACTCGTCGTGTTGCATAAGGCCTACCACACAAAGGTTTGATCAACTAAATAAAGGAATGTCATATTGCTGTTTTCGTTTTATCTATTCAAATATTTTCCATCCAGAAAACGTTGTTCTCGACTGGTCCTTCATACTCAGCAATACACCTTGATGATAGAAACCAGTCTTCAAATAAATTTCATCACCTGAAAATACGTAACGAGTTACACTTCCGGTTGAACAGTCATGATCTGACCATTCCTCAGTATCAGTGTGAACTGCACCAATGATAATTGTCCCTTGCATTAGGTATGTTCCCCACTCTCCTAGTTGACCTCCAGCATACTTTTTAGCGTCTCCGCAAATTGTCCAGGTGAATGTATACATCCCTGTGCACTTTACTGTATACTTTCCTGTTGTTGTACTGTAAGCATCGTCCCAGTTAGAAACAGTTTGATCAAACACAATTGTATCGTTTTCAGCTAATAGTTTGGTTGCTAATGCTTGAGTCTCAGACATGTATGACGAAAATGCTGCATTGCATGTGTTAGCTGCAAGTAAATTTGATACATAACAAATTTTCAACTAAATCAGTATTTTCATTGACAACTGTTCACATGTAACTTAAGTTTTGGAAGGGCAATCACCCCTAAAACAAGGTTTAATGCGAGAAAGACAAAATTAATTAATAACCACTAATGACATTTTTCGCCTTACTCACCTGATCATAAAGAGCAGGATCTGCTAAGCCTTTCACAGCAACTGTTATACATAATAGTTTTGTGTGTATTGATTTTTAGGTTTTGATGCAAGTGGTAAGTGACTGCAACTTTTTGTCCGGTTATTTTATATAATTGACGGTGGAAAGGCATGAAATTGATGAATAATGAAGATACATGTTTTATAGGTAATCGTATTGAGAAATTTATTGACGAACTGAGAGGAGCGTTCAGTAAACCATTTTCATTTGCAGGGGTAGCAGAGTAGAACAATGCAGCTTTCAATAGATAGGAACATATATATAACTTGTAAAATCACATGGTAAAGTCCTTGGTTTTTTTTTCAAGAAAAAGAGCAGGATACAGAAATATCTGAGTCTACATATATGACTCAAATATGAAAATCCGTCATGAATATAACTGTAAATAATTTACAAAATGAAATCTGAAATTGAAATATGAATGTTTTTCATATTAAAAGTAAACTAGAACCCATATGCGAGGCTACAAAATAATAGACCTGAATACGCTGCATTGTTTATTAAGTTCAAATGTTCGAAATCAAAACAGTTGGATAGAAAGACCAATTTAAATCTAAATCTTATTTTATTACTGTTATACAATATTTTGACCTACCATTTGTATTACAATATGGAGTTGGAAACAACATAACCATCAACACGGATACCACAGCTGCAGTCATTGATGAAAAGCTGGCTATTATACAGAGAAATATCTGCAACAGAAAAACAAGTGCCATACTCAGAATATGTAGGTAATTTATTGTTCGTATTCCGTATCAATAATAACGTTACGTCATTGTTTTAATTTCCACTGTGAATGACGTCTTTAACAAATCAACAAGTTTTGGTGTACACTTTTGAAAATATTACCCGGAATGCATGAATAATGAATATTTATAAGCTTGTTCTTTTGAAGTTAATTTTTAAAGAAATTAAAAAACAACATTTTAGATATAATATGCCTCCCTATTAAAACAAATGATAGATGTTTGAATGACTTACCATCATAGATTCTGTTTTAGGCTTAGGCTTAGGTCTTTTGTAGAACACCTTAGAATACATGAATGTTGTTGATAACAGCGTTTTCACATGATCTAAATACAAAACATTGCTGTATTAATCCAATGTAAGTACTGTTCAATGTCAAAGCTTTAAATTTTCAAAAAGCATGAGGACCTTTCTTATTTCTGCATTATTTCCTTGTTATACTTATATTATCTATAGCTACTTCAATGTTGTAATACAAATATTTATTTTCAAATTTCAGCAAGGAATGAAGTTGATAATTCTTCTTAAAATACACTTAGAGAACTTTAGAAACATCAAAATAATTGTAAAATTTAGGATCTTTTAAATGGAAGTGAAGGATACCAAGGGGATATACATACACACAAATCAAAACCAATCGTACAGCGCGATGACTTAAAACCAAACACGACCAAAGCAACATCAACATCCAATGAAACAAAATATTGTTAAAAAAAAGGCTGAGCAACATGATCTTCTATAAATCACAAAAACTGGTTGACCGAAGGTTCGGCAGACTATGTTCTACACGTCGTGTTAACCATCGTGTTGCTGATATAAGCATGCATTTCGGTATGTTACATTCGAGGATAAAGGAACTAGATATCCAATATAAATGAAACATCTTGTGATGAATTCAATATATCAAGATAAAACCAGTAAATGGAATGAACCATGGTGATAAGGAAATAGAAATTGTATTTCCTTCCATTGTTTTTTTTCAAGCTAAGATTTTAACTGTTTTATGATATAATGTTTTTAGTTAAATAAAAGTGTTTTTCCTATAATTCAATCATTTATAGAAAGCTTAATAATTTCCTGTCGAAATTAGAAAAATCTACTATTACCTATTTTTTTTTCAATTATAAAACATTTTCATTAGAAATAATTTGAATTATATATTTAACTGGCATTCTGCACGTTGGTCATATTGTTGTCCTTTTTACACAATATCCGTTTTAATTTTCTATTCTGATAATATTATAGAAAAAATACCCTTTTTTATTTGGAATTAAAAGCTTTCAAATTGAATGTTTTGTACAAATAATTATATCAATTTTGAATAATCTATATATTTTTAAGGTTTAATGGGACATTAAAATTTTCTGTAGCATTAACTACAATTTTTTATTGTTGCAATAACAAAATTATCAATTTGATCAGATACTAAAGGTGTCAATAATGACCGCATGGGTCAAAAGGCAACCATAAATGATATTTAATACAGTTTAATATACTGAAATAGGCTCACTCTGTTTATACAATAACCAAAGAAATCAAAATTCCGTCACAATACAAACTTGACAAATAAAAATTTAAAATGACTTTGCATATTTGAGCTTAATATATATTTCTTTCTATAATTCAAAATAATGCCAAAATATTTGGGTTCATTCATTTTGAAGAAGATATTAATTAAAATTGACAAAATAAGATAATATATGAACAGCATTGTACTTTAATGATTAGTAAAGTGGGTAAAACGTAGAACAGAACCTTTCAGTGCATAACAGTTAAAACCTTTATTTCGTAGGGTATTTGTTGTCTAATCCTTTTTCGGCTGTTGTGAGTTTTGTTATACGGCAGTTCTAGAATACGGGTTTTAATTTAATTTGTCATGTGACAGCCATCACATCGTGACCAACATGTAGGCATCGTTACTTAGTTTAAACTTTTTTTTTAAAGTGGATTGGAAAACATGTTATTGCAACGTATATAACGCCCTTTCTACTGTGCGGATGCGAGTGCTGCCTTGTAGTACGTCCAACACATGTCAAGCAAGCGCATCAAAAATTTTGATTTCATACTGCACAAAATATTTGGGGAAATAACATCTAATAAGATGGTCAACCTCCCTCAGTCGTACGGGAATCAATAATACCGTACTTCCGGAACAAAAATTAGTTATATACTACCATAGAGAATGAGGATGTTGAAAGTGCTTGAAACTTTTAGTTGAGCAGGGATACACGCGCTGGTAAAAGATGTCATAAACCCGTGTGAAATTGACGGTATTTTCGTTGGAAAAAATGATTTCTGATCTTTTTTGCACTTTTCGTTTGTTTCAACTGAAAAATTTAGAGTATCCCATATTGTGTTTCTCCCTTCAGCTGTGAATGTCCATACATTTTGAATAAAGTCACTCCTTTAAAAGTGTTCTTTCCAATATCAAATTAATGTATAGTAAAACTTGTGGACATTCTTTGAAATGACACTAAAATATACAAAACTTATGAATTTATGTTTTACACCCAGTTCTGAATGTGCATACGAGATCCAATTAACGTGTTAACTAGAAAACAAGCTAGGAAGCTACACAAGTTGGAGAGAGTTGAGACTAGGTACACTTTCATTTACTTTACCCTGTCAAAGGTTGACCTATGTTATATTGCTATCCTCTACGTTATGGTTTGATTTTTTTTAATAATGAGTTATTATAAAACTTTGTAAAGGTGTGCTTAGTTAACTGTTTCGCAATCGAATATTTCTATACGTCATGTGCTTGCTAATTCGTTTACGAAACGCTGTTGGCCTGTATACCATACAGACGTTATAAGAATTTCCAAAGTAAAACATTCTTGAGTAAATAAACTAGTTTAAACAAACGAAGTCGATTTTATGGAGACAAATGTATACCTTCCCCAAAGTAAAGTTTATTTTGAGAATATATGGCACGTCCAATAAGTCTCCCTTTATCTTTAATATAAAACAGATGAATTGTACAGCAAAATGCCATAAACGTTTGATTGTCATATACAAAGTTTTATAAAATATTTATGTAAATCAGTTATGTAATTATTTACAGAAATAATCAACAACAGCGATTTGTTATACTTATGAATGACATAACAGTGGGCCGCTAACGTTTAAAGTTTAGCTTGATTTAGGCAGCGAACGTAGATACTATTCTACCGTTTTGTTCTCGATTATATTATCACTGATTGAGACTTGTCATTAATAGTGTGCTCAAATGGACGACATGACTAGTTCCGGAACTTTCAAGATTACCGCCAGTTTTGGTAGGGTTTATATTGCTGAGCCTTAGTTTGTTTTTTTTTCTCGAAAAATTGTGTGTCCCATTTTCCATTAATGTTTCCGCATCGATTCAATAAAAATTAGATATTGTTTAGGTAAAAAGATAGTGTTTTTTTATCCATTAATCTATAATGATTCGTGAAATCACTAAAACTATTTTTTTGTTTTTGTCCATTTAGACATTTTTTTTTGTCTGTCGATATATATTTGTTATTCGACGAAACAAACAAAATCTCTCCTTTGCTTTAATAATATGTAACTATATAACTTGAAAAATATTTTGAGGATTTTATTTTAAAAAAATGAAAAAGAAGTATCATTTTACACCTCGAACTCCTTTGCATATGGCCTTTATTGAAATGTTCATCTGATTTTTAATTCTTGCAATTTATGTTTTTATTTGCTTTTCATTACTTTTCAATTGGGAATGAAATCAGTGGTGATGACTGCTATATCAGAAAAAAGCAACGGTAGTGTACCGCTGTACAAAGCAACATTAAAGATAAACAAACAAAAAATCACCGAGCGACAAGGCGAATTCCGTAACATGTGGCTGTATTATACTTATTTTATCTACTTAACTAGTCAGACTTTAACTGAAGTTAACGCTTTTGTATCATAGTGACCGTTGAATGAAGTATATATATAAATATATGTTTTTACAAACAAAAGTATTTGCCGCATATAGAAAAGCAACAGTAAAGAAAATAGGATGATACTAAAAATCTAAAATCAATTAACTTCTTCTGTTTTAAGCTATTTTTTTAATTGATTTGAGTTCTATTACAAATTCAATAACGCTATTAGCAAAAAGTATTAAAACCTAGTTTATTTAAATGCTGGCAAATACAAATAACTGTATGACCGAAAAATAGTCAACAGCATCTAATGTCAACTTTGTCAAGAGGAGTTAGACCTATAGTTTCCTTATAATTTGTAATCTTATGAACGGATAAATTTTAAAAGATAATCATTTAATTTAGTTTTGCATAACATAATATAATATTTGTCTTTATCTTGCAAGGAATATTAAAAAAAGAAAAGAAAGAAAGAAAACACTTACAGAAAGAAATAACGAAATATATAAATATTCGTTTTGAAAAAAAAGAAGTAACGAGCAAAGTGAAGGAAAAGAAATTTGAATACAAACCTGTTAAGAAAATTATGGATGAAATTATAAGTATTTGAATAACATTAACTAAGCTATGGTACTCACTTGCTCAATTATCAATTAAAATAAATATTACCAAAATTCCTTAAATATGTTAAAGATCTGGGTAAATTTTGAGGTGCTAAGAACCTTATAAACTCCAGACAAATGTATTCTCATTCGTCAATTTTTAATTGAATGATTTCATTGCTGAAATAAATATTTCTAATTTAATGCTTAAATGACTTCATATAAATGTATATTTTAGTTGTGTATAATGATATGCTCTTAAATGAATATTAAGATAGATAAATGTATATATAAACGTCCATGAAATTGTAACCACACAACCAGGTTAATTTGAAATATACCGTTTCGTTAACGTTAAATAAAAAGCAGATATGCTAACACAATGGCAAGTTCTGAATCTTAAACTGCTACGAATAGATGTATACGGAAGTATCCACCTTTGAAAAAGCAAGGCATCACAAAAATTAATACTATAATCGGTATGACTAGTGATCATAACAAAGTGAAAATTGTAAATTATTTCTTGTCTTTTATTATCCTTTTTTTTTGTATGTGCAATTTGTAATTGTTTTTCACACTAAACTCTTTCTGTCTATGTATGCAGACCATTTTCCGCGGATGAAAGGTTTTATAGTGCGAAGCTGGGGTCCTCGAGTTAACGTAACATTTATCAATGTTTATATAAGTTTACTTTTACGGCTAGTTCTTTAATTATGAAGTATTTATCTTCATTACATTTATTAATTAAATTTCACATTTAACTTACCTTATAAAAACACATTACTCTTTGGAAAGTATTAGCAAATAGGTTTATCATTTATTATTGCATGGTTAAATATGTCAAATATCATCAACGGTTCTTTAATGATAACATAGAAAATTGATGAGGCTTGAATCGTATAATGATGTGCAGTTTATCATTGAAACCATTGATTTGTCACCGTATACGCTTTCATTACATGCAGTGATTATAAATACTGATATTATATACTCGTCTTTCAAATTCAAACAAATCATAATCTTGTATATATATATATAAAATATATATTCAAAGCTCTTTAAACCTCCATCTCTATATATACAACGTTAAGAATGCTAGATTGCGCAATGGCAAAGGGAAGATAGAAACAAGGATTGTTTATACGGTATACCAAACAGTTATGACTTTTTTGTGCATTAATACACGAAAAGGAAAGCGAGTTAACCTAACAGTTTTTTTTTTTAAACGAATTGAATATTTAACATGGTTAACTAAAATGAAAAAAAGGGTATTTTTTTTATTTCAGGAGAAAAAAATTGTATCATATTCATTCCAAGTATATAAATGAAGTTTATACAGTATAAAAGATAAACGATTATATCGGGAGTTGTCTTTCATATGCCTATTACGGTTATTAGTTCACGTGATCTAACGTATATACGTTTAAAAAAAGGTGTGAATACAGTTTCTATCCGGACAACACCTGTGTTAGATAAGAAGAGCATAAAACTAGAAAAAGGTCACGTCAAAGGTAGATAATGCCTCTGGAGGAACGCAGTAGGAACATCAATAGTGAAATAAATTATATGAAAAATAAAAAGATGTTGTGTAATTAATATTGCCAATGACACCACTACATCAGAGACCAAATGACATTCAAACTAACAGATATGGGTCACTGTACAGTCTTGAACAATGAGTACAACACATACCACATAGTCAGTTATAAAATGCCCTGATAAAAATACAAAATAACAAATACAGCTTTAAGTAACCACTGAATTCGAGGCTCCTGAGTTAGGTCAGGCATTTTTGTAAGTGAGCATGGTTAAACTTGTTTGACAGTGTCGACCCACCTCTAACATGGAAAAGAAGTGTAACAGTACGACATCAGAACAAACTATAAAATTAGTTGAAAAAATGCTTAGCTGAACAGATCAAACAAAGACATCGCAAACCGGATGGACAAAAAACACACATAATGATCATGTAAACCAGTTACTGACTGCTTGTTAAAATCAGTGACAACTTATAAAAAAGTAATATAAGCTCGAGAAAAAACAACTTTATAATCAATTGATGAACATTTTGTCAATATTAACCTCGCAATGCCATTAATATAAGGAAAAAAGTCAGGATAACATTTGATTTGAGGTATCTCCCTTTCATAAAAGAGATCAGCATCTATACATTTGTATTTGTTTGTTAATGTATCGGGTTTTGTGATTTCTGTAACATCCTTAATCATTTGCTGACACTTTAATTTGATTTATCTCCCTTTATATAGCCTTTCATAATCAATTATGATTACAAGATCTAATGTGTACATCTTGCACGCGTCACCTATACCCTTGATTACATTTTGTGAATGAATCTCGTAACATAAATCAGCGTTTATGACAAAATCTTGGTCTTTACAAAAGTATAATAACTTCATTTGGGTTGTAAAAGCGGTGACCGAAATACATTTTGTAGTACATGTATTACATTTTTTAGCTAGGATCATGGACACACGCTTTTTATTAAGATTTTATTTAATTCACCTGTGCACTTTATGGTGGGACATCACGTCATCATGAATGATAAATTTTATTGTGTATTGAGGTTAAAAAAAGAATAATTCGAGATTGCAGTAAACCAATCATAATAACGTATTATAATCATAATAATGATACATACTGTACATCTAATGTTATTATAATGAAGTATACTTAAGTACAATTTATATGATACAATTATTACCACAAATATGCTGTTGTCTGTTCTATGGTCAGGTTGTTGTCTCTTTGACACATTCCCCATTTCCATTCTCAATTTTATACTTGGCTTATGACTAAGTAAGAGAGCCACATGTTTTGTCTATAAACGCTTTAAAATTGAACTATCAAACTAAAACAGTTTGAAAGCAACCAAATCAATTATAAGGATGAAGAGCTCTCATATTATGATATTATATGAGAATACAGTTACATACAAAACGGGTTTGCAAATTATTTTTTTCAAATGTAGAACAGTCAATATAAAATTTGAGTTACCTCGCCTGACCCAGCACAACATTTTTCTATGTCAACTTCAATTATCATCTTTAAAATGTTATATTAAAATTCGTGTCTTTCCTTTAAATATCTTAAAACCACAATGCAGTAACTTTTTAAACACCATTGTTCATTTCAGGTGCCTGCTTTCACATAACACATAAAGGGCATGCTTTAAAAGTTCATGCTGATCAATGCATTATGATTAGATTCGCCTGGACATAAAAACAAGAAACAGACAGAGTACATTGTTATCGTGCTGTAGAGTTTCAATCCTGTTATATACATTTATATGATTACTTAATTTACACTGCCGGAGAAGTTTTTATTCCCCGAGGGTATCACCAGCCAACAAGTCAGCTCTTTTGCGTTGACATGAATTATCATAGACATTATCATAATTTTAAAGTGTTTACAAAACATAGAATTTTTCAAATATACTAAAGATTTTTACCCACGAATAAAGTACCTTATGATTTTTAACATTGATTGATCAATACTTTTTTAGTTTTTAAGAGATGGGGTCGAATGGAAACCTGTTTGTTAAATAGTTTAATGGAACGTAGCATAGTTCACTCTTGCAACAGAATGAAATTTGGCGCATAAAACAAAATGTAGATGTTTGATGGATGAGCATAGGACGAACAAATATATTTGTAAACCAAAACGTTTCCCTCTTAATCTTTAACTCATCTTTCATGGTTGAATATTTTCTGAAGATAACAGTAATTTTAAAACTCTCACAAAACATAAAAAAGGTTTCAGTGACGTTTCAAAACACTTCTTTTTCAATTAGGATTTTACTAATCCATCAGCATGTTAGGAGCTGTCGTCCTCCCCTTCAAGATAAATTGCTTACATTTTCTTTTTGGGGTTTTAAAAATCTATTACGATTTGAAATAAACATTTTCATTACTCCTATTCTTAAACAACAACAAAAGGTGGTGGGGTCAAGGAACAATTTTTCACGAATCCATATCATAATTCGGGCATTTTCCTTAGTACGGTCGGACCCTATCAGTATACGCATATGGTCATGACCATACGTGTATGACCCAAACACTCATATTATTTGGGACATATACATTATCAATAGAAACACTTTATTGTTATAGAAAGAAATCTAAACCATAAAATGTACAGATCAAAAATATAAAAGGCAGTAAAATAAAAATAAAAAATACGGTCAGGACACTCACTATCTGATTCAAAATCATATATGATAACATAAGAGTTTCAATATGCGAGTTATCTCCCATTTCATTGCAAAAACACAAACATGACAAATGTATTTCAACCATTAAATATTAGATGTTATATGTATCAATATAAAAAAGTCGTAAAAAAAAAGACAAAACATTATCTGCATTTGGACGAAACGTATAATTGAAAACTACTTTCTTCTCTTACAACAATGTACAATTTGGACAATGCAATGTTATGTATACATTCAAAATGTAGACCGATTATTTTCTGCTATTTTACAATCGTAGATGATGGAAGATAACCGAGATACCGGAAAAATATATTTGAACTAAATGTGTCAGATTATACAAGAAAAAATCGAAAAATGAAATTTTATGTTTATTTCACTTTAACCATTTCGTTATATCTATGATATTCATCTAAGCAGCTACTACAATCATAAAGGCCTACAAAATACATATTTCAGGGGAACCTCGATATATCCCCTGACAAAAACGATCTGTGTATATTCTGTCGATGTTACGGTAGTTTAAAATGGAATGTACGTATCAGTGAACGGCACTGTATGTCAAATCGCAATCTGTGTATCAGTTAATGGATCTGTTTGTCCAAGTCCAAGCTGTGCATCTCTAATTGGCACTATATGTCCCAGTGCAATGTGCGTCTCGGTTACGTGCGCGAGCTCTACTTGTGCGATGTGCGTATCGGTTAATGTAACGGTATCTCCCTTTGCATATTGCGATTCGGTTAATGACATGATATGTCAAGGTGCAATATGCGTATTTATTTGTTAAATACGAGTGTATTGTCTACAAACGACTCATTAGTGAAGCTCCATTCAAAGAAACTGTCGTTGCCTGAAAAATACAAAAATTAAGACATGACGTATTTAGTCATCAAAGTTTTAACATTTATTCAAATTGTAAGTTTTGTTTCGTTAAAAATTCTTTTGGAACTTTTTACATGTTTTAAGAAAAAAAAACAATAATACAAGCATGCAGTACATGCAGTAGAATCATATTCACAAATATGTATACCTTTTTAACGATTTTATGATTAACGTTGCACTAGTAATAGGACTGAGGGGCAAACATCAACTTATTGACATTTGGTTGTGCATTAAGTCCAAAATAAAACTAAAATACGAACGGTTATGTGACAGGTAAAATCCTATACACATTAGCTTGCTTTACAGTGTTCATCACCATATGGTTTTTGGGTAAGCGACAATTTCTGTCTTGCAATTTAAAAGGGAACCTTGTAGCATAAAGTACAAACTGTTCTTGATGCATCAGCTTTTCAGCCTTGATTTAAATATTAATCCCACCATTAGATATTTTAAACATCATGCACATCATTGCTGTGGATCTTCTCTCTTCTTATTGTTTCCAGTCCAGTTGCTTTATCGTGGCTTCAATTGATGATGTATAACAATATGCGTACGTAACATACTGTACTGCCTTACATGTAGTTTATGGATCTGATGTGAATGGATAACTTTGTTTAAAGAATGGAAACTTTACATAACTAAATAGAAGGAAATTTCATTGACATCAATTTCACGTGAACATGGTGAACTTCAATTCATGTGCAAACAAGCTTTTACGTGTAACTCACGCGAACTCAATCTATGTGAATTGCATGTGAATATAATGTTAAACTCAGGTGAGTTTTAAAAGGGAATCACATGATTTTCTCACGTAAAAATTCATATTATGATTTATTTTCACGTAAAAATTCACATGAAGTTTTAAAATGAAGTAATTCAAATAACATCTCAACCTTAAATGTAATTACACATTAATTTTAAAAGTTCACGTAAAATTCATGTAAAACGTTTCGCGTGATAATCGTGTGAATCTCAATTCACGTGAACTTTAGCTTCACGTGAAAATTAAATGTGAGTTTCTTGTATAAGCTCGTTTTGAGTGATACGAGTTTTTTTCATGTGAATTTCATGTGAGATTCATGTAGGAAATCTTTTGTATCTTTTTTTCAATGTGGCATTGGTGGGACTTCATTTCCGTCACTTATTTTGTGCTATATGAATTTCAGAATGCTTTCATATAGCCATGATTTTCGATGGCGTTATATTATTGTGATTGATTTCACATACTTACAGGATGACCTTCTCATGTTCTCTTTTGTTGTATCTGAAGCTTGATTGTTACGTTTTTCTTCGAGATTTTTTTTTTCATATCAATTCTTATTCGTACACAGCCGATCCCAATTTCGGATGAGTCATTTCAGATCTCTAGATATCAATGATTTACTGTTCATTGTTCTTGCTTGTTTGTTTGGGGTATTGATTTTGACGCTTTTGAAACGATTTTTTTAATATTTTTATATCCACTTTCTTGCTATCTTGATTTGCCTTGTTGTATGGAACTGGTTGAAACTACTGATGGTGGACTGATAATTGTTGATAGAATCGATGGGCAAATACTTGCAAAAAAAAAGATAAAATGAATGAAAAACACACGATTTTCAAATTCTGAAAATTGTATTTTTCTACAAGTCAATAATGATCCAAGTAATTTCCAAGTTTAAGCAATAGAAAGATGGCATCAAATTTCTTTCAATTGAACAAAACTTATCAGTTTTAAAAATGTTTCAGTCCAGAAAAATGGTGTTGTTAAAAAAATTTAATCAAAAATGGTTGCTATGGTAACAAAATTTCGAATACTTTATATTTTTTTTTCTTTCTCAAATAAGCATGTATCCTTACATTTTCAAAGATTTAATTTTGAAATTGAATACAGAGGGAAAACAAAACTGATCGTGCATACATGTATACGTTTTAGGTGATACAGATCAATAACGTTTTCTATTTATGAGGCAATGCGGATAAAATGTTGGTCCGACTAAAATACTTAAAATCAAGTAAAACACTTTCTAAGAACATGCACAATTCATTATATGTAAATCTAATTGGTGAAATTCATGTTTAGGTAGTTTTGAAGATTACTGCTGTGTTTTTCAACCTTTTTGGAAATAAAACGTAGATATTACTGTCGCAAATTGAGCTTACCTAGCCACATGTAGCAGAGCTAGGTAAACCAATATTTTAAATAGTAAAATGTAGATTTACGTCCACAAACCTTAAAATACAATACAGCTTTATCTATTCTAATACAATATTCAAGAAAGATATTGTTTCTGTTTTTTATTTGGACATATAGTTGCATAAAATAAAATTCCACAAAATGTTGTTGACTTTGGCACATAAAATTCAGGACAACATGCTTAATTTGAGAAAGAAAAAAATGTAAAATTTTCAAAATTTTGTTACCATAGTTACCATTTGTGATAAAATTTCATTAAACAACACCATTTTTCAGGACTGAAAAATTTAACTGATTAACTTTGTTCAAATTGAAAGAAATGTGATGCCATCTTTCTATTGTTTAAATTTGAAAATTACTCGGATCATTATTGACTCGTAGAAAAATACAATTTACAGAATTTAAATGTCGTGTGTTTTTCATTCATTAAATTTTTTTTTCATTATTTGCCCATCGATTTTATTTTATATTCTGGAAGACCTATATTGGTTCTTTCTAAATATACCTAACATTTAACTAGGAGACGCTTTGTTTTTGAAAAAAAATCACTTAAATGTCCTGTATTCACGCTTTTTTCACTGAAATTCAAATTTCCATTTTAGCATATCTTAACGAGCTGGTAGCAACATAACTGATAATGGTAAACGTAAGACATATGCGAATAACAACAGCATTAGGTCACTTATATTATATAATTCAGAAAAAAAACGGATATCTTACACATTAATCAAGTACTAAACAGTTCAAAATGTCGTTTATTTCACTTTTTCTAGATTTATAATGTGACTTATAATTGCTAAAATCAACCTATGTAATGTCTACGGAAAACGGAATAATCCTGAACATTGTGTTACCTGTTATTGCCTTTGGGTAAGGTACTGGCTATTACATAAAAGTTTCATCAAAATCTGAGACCTTGTGTGACAGACCCTATTAGAATTTCTTTGGTGGTTACAGAGAATTTCTCTTAATGGTGGATATGCTTTATTAAGAGTATTAATCAAGAAATAAATAGCCCAAAACAACTCCTCCATGGTATACTTCTCTTTTGATGTGCTCTGGAAAAGAACCTCCTGTAGGCTGAGTTGCATCACAATTCCGTTGCCTCCTGGCAAACAATTCACATCGTGCCTCGCTTCATACTAAAGCGAAAAAAAAACGTCTTTTACATCTGGAAAAAAATCCATTGTTAGCCAAGCTGACCTCTTCCCTTTCTCACGACAATTCGACAAAGTGCCACATCCACTGATTGCATGGACGAAAGTAAGAGTAGCTACACAGGACCAAACGCATTTAATATGTCACGTACAGAAAACCTTCAAAAGTCGTTATTCCTTTCCATAACCTACCCACAGTTTTTTCTACCTAATTTTTCGATTGCTGCAATTATTGATACTATTACATCTGTGTCAGTACTACCTAAAATTATATTTTACAACACTTTTCATAATCATGCAGAACATGGGCAAACATTCGTGTATCTGCTTCTTCATGATTTCAAGGAGATAGATTGGAAGTATCTTTATTGAAATTGCAAAGAATATTCTCACCATGAGTAACAAACCCATTTGTATAAGTCTATCAAGAAGCAATTTTGTCAGCAAGAAACTTGAATAATTTCATATTTTCGTTGTCATCTTCACAGAGGAAACTACTACAAACCCTTGGTGTTCTACCAGAACCAACACCTTTCCATCTGACACAAGAACCTTTAGTTAACATCAAATACAACGTTTATCGATGCAAAGTTTATATCAGGCAGTATCACATTTTTAGTATAATCATCAAATATTTCTGCCCAGTTTTGTGACCTGGAATTAACCATAATGATTGCCATCCCACCAACGATAAATACGTCCGAATTTGAATCAATCAGCAAATCGCAGAATCTTTCAAGTAAACCCATTTGCAGCGATTTAATACCACTATTTCTAGTGACATCCGGAGAGAAAGACAGAGGAGCAGTTAAGTTTTATGGATAAAGAAATATTCCAGGTAAAACTGTCTACTGAGACAAGAAATGAAAAGTCTAGAAAAAATATTGCAATCACTTTTTAAAAAGGTTCTCTAGCTTTGTTTTTTACAAAGACGTTTTGCATTTACTACAAAAGATCTTCGTATTGTTTGGACCAATATCTTAGAGTTTATTTACATATCTTACCTGTTTCCGATTAAAAAATTCCTAAATGAAGTATTATTTTTAAAAATCTGAGGACTCTTCTAGAAATATATTTCCAGACTCGTTCATCACTTTACAAATCCTTTAAAGCTGTTTAAAGAAATCTTTTTATGTTTTCGAAGAGTCTTCATTATGTCGTTCGTCTGTTGTAGAATGACCCAAACCACTTGATCTTTCAAATTCATATTCTAGTATACGGACTCCTGGTCCAGCTACCATCCATTTGTCTAAAAGTGATCTTTGGTAAATCCTATGGCACCAACATCGCCCTTCACCATTGCATTATTCTGTTTTTGTGCCTGATCAATGGTGTAATAAGAAAGAAATTTGCGGTCTTACGTACAGTATATTAATTATTTTTACCTGTGGGTGATGTTGGGGAAGGGAAGTCATATCTCGGAGACGGGTCGGTAACAATTGAGCATAATTCACACGACCAACACCTAAAACAATATGCTATCGTGCTTTATATGGACTGTTTAAAAAGTATGAGCATATAATACCAAAGTCAAAAGAAGTTCTTAATTTATAATTGAGCGCCAGGAATTTAACTGTGGTCGAGATGGCTCTATTTCCTTATTTTCTTTTAATTAACGGAACGCCACAGATTCATGACATAATTCTGTATTCTGAGTTAAGCTTTCATATTCTGAAATTACCAATAGAAGTGGGACATTTAAAGACGTATCGTATCCGTTTCTGATACGTTGACGTATCTGAGAAAATATCTATGTGTTATTGTTTAATAGATTATTTTCAGGTTTAAATATATGTCTTTCTATTTTTGATATCTTTATTTCATTTATACCCATTGCTACACTCTTTTTATTACATGATAGTTTTCAATTTATGAATACTCGTGCATATCTAATCACTCGATATTTAAACAATCACCACTTCTCCGTCGTGAGTTTAAGATTTATGAGTCCTTCTGTAGCCATGTGTATTACGAAATTGTGCAATAAAATCAAAACAGCAATGGTGCAATAGAGATTTGCCATATGGTGCATATATACAAAGAAAACTTCGTTCAGAAAATCGAGACTTTGTGGCAAATATATTAAATTCTACATATAAAATTTTAAACATAGTTTACACTATTCTTAATGTGCTATCGTTTATTGTTAACAAATAGTCATTAACAACTATTCAAAATCAAAACTCGTATTAAGGTTCATGTGGACCCTATGGCTAAAATGGCCGTATTTTCACCTCAAATTTTTCTCTGAGTACCGGCAAACCTGTGCACATGTAAAAGTTTTAAGGCATAGCATGCCCTAGATAAATAGAATTCAAATGCATTGTATGATTTAGAAAATTCATAACTTATTATACGGCCATTTTAGCCATAGGGTCCACATGAACCTTAAGTCCGAGATTAAGTCACTAAAGTCGAGCGCATCCTAGAAGGTGTACTTCACTACATATTTGAAAAAAAGGATTGCCTCGCTACATATTAATTTACAAATTTAGTTTAATGGTATCAGTAATCAATTCGACTCATATGATGTGGATGATTCAATTCCCCTTTATTAGCAAATCTAAAGTAAGTGTATGAATATTGTTAACGTTACCTTTATTTGTTTTAAATTTCAACTTCACGCCTGGGTAGTTCTAATGATTTAAATATCAAGTTTCAAAACATATACAAGTATATAGTTTGACACAGAAATCATGTGATTGTTATATGTGTGTAAATGTTTGCTTCTGATGTCGTCCGTGCAATGTTTTCATAATTGTATTATAAGTACTGAAATAAAGTAAAAACATCACTTTTAGCGCAATAAATATAAGTAAGTCCTGATTTTGACATACAAGTATGTAAAGATAACTAATACATAATTTAAACAATTATTCAACATTATTTATATATCAGAAATAAAAGAGATAAAAAATATACATTGCCCTTTCCTTTTCCCCCATCTCTTTTCCTTTTTCTCGATTACTAGTACTATTTTTTAAAGCACGTAAATGATTACTTGAATAATAACCCATATATACGTTTAGATACGTCAACGTATCAGATACGGATACGATACGTCTTTAAATGTCCCACTTCTAATAGAGCATTTGCATTAATCAAGTATTTGCTGGCGTATCCGTATTGACGTATCGTATAACACGTTTATGAGGAAAGAATACATTAAGGCTAGTTGGTCCCGATGAAAATATCTTATAATGCATTAAATTTTAATTGAGATCGGGGTAAAATCATTATTGTAAACAAATCTGTTTGATACGTATACGTCGATCCGTGCACGTATTCTGATACGTGAATAATGCAAATGCTCTATTTCAAGCAAACTACATGCGTTTGTCTGATGGGCCTGTAAGTTCTATATACATTTAAACATACATAGAAAGAATCTGCCGTTCTTGGTGTTGCAATATTGGCTTCAGTCAGACAACATGTCCATCCCCTATCACGAAATATATCACCCATAGTTTTATAACAAGTCATTTCAATGTGCAATTCACCAAACATAACGATACACTTAACTTTTCCGTACAAATCAGGTCATTTCCACTGAATTTTAAAAAGTGGCTGATCTGCAGTTACAATTAATGTTTTTCCGGGGTTAACCACATTTTCTCCTTAACCATCGAATACCTGAGAATTGCCTGGTAGTGCATACAAATCGCTCTTGATGTCTTTTAATAGTTTACACATGTGCAAAAGTGTTAAACACATCATAAAACGTATCATAACCTTGAAAGATGGTATTAAACCAATTCATTATATAATTAGAAATCCAAAAACACTAAATATATGGTAAATAGTTCAAATGTTTTTGAAAGAATTTTGTGACATTCCAGCGCATGCACAAATACTGGATGTGTCAAATATTCATTTTTAATAAATATTTGACGTAAGGAATGTATCCACTAAACCTGGTAATTGTTTTTTACTAAAAGAAGTTCAAAGAAAAGTTTTCCAGAAAAATCAGTATTTTCAAACTAAAGAAAACAGCCATTTTAAAAATTGGCCGTGACCATCTTGAAAAGGTCATTTTTTTATGGCCAGCAGTTAATTCTTAAAAAGTATATAATAATGATGCTTTGTGGTAATGTTCATGCTTGTATCATCATTTGCACAATTCCCACGATTTTGCTTGCTAATATCTCACATTATACTTAGTCAACTACAATTTACGAAAACTATCATTTTATTTAATCGAGTCATGTCTTTCCTGATCGCTTTATCTTTGCTTTGATACAATGTTTATGACATTTCATGGAAAAAATATCTTGTATAATACATAAAATTCATATTGGTTTAGCAGTCTTCAGAAGGAAATTTTGACTAAAAACACGAAATTTCACGATTTTTTTCCGATTTTTAACTCAAATAAGCCTTACACTTACCATGCTAAATTGTTTTCAGAAAATGGATAATTTTCGTTCATTTGCAAAAATAGTTATATGCCTGCGGGTTTGCACTATTTTCACAAGTTTAAGGCCTCTGATCTCTCTGTGTAGTACACATAAAGGAAGCCAACCCCCTCAAGAAAACCAAGTTTCATCCGATTTCAATTTGCCATGTCCGTATTTGAGCTCAAAATGCAATTTATACATTAGAAACATGACTATAGATAGCTTTAGGATGACAAAATATGCATAACTTTCGAAATAAGTATCATAAAGCTGAGAATTAAAGTATGGAACGCCATTGGAGATAAAAAGCGGTGGTTTGGGTACGCCCGACAAATGACCGGTACCCCAAAGTAAGGGTTAAGACAAAATGAGCATTTAAAAAGTCAAAATGCTAATATATAGGTTCAAACTTTTCTATGTCATTTAGTGACAACAAACAACATAACTATGCCAATTTGATCTGCTGTGATACTGTAACTGCCTTGGAAATTTAAGTAAATCACATTTGTGTTCGCTATTGAGATTCCTGTACCGTCAATTTATCGGAATTTTTATGAAAACTAACCGTGCACCACTTATTGCAAACCTGTTTCTGTATTGGTACGAGTTACAATTTATTACTAAAATCGGCAAAGACCCATCGATAAATCATCTGATTTAGGAGATAACTGCTTTGTATTTTATGTTCCGGCATCATTTAGTGATTTGATGGTTGCAACTTAAGTTATCAAGCGACGCGTTATCGGAGCCAGGAAACGGGTATTTGAGACCATCAAATCAAAGTATTGATGTCTGGATTCTAATGAAAATGACATAAAACAACGTTAAATCAGATATGTTCATTTGTAAAATAATGTAATTTTAATTTAACTTATATAATGAAAATATATAACATTATCGTGATTTTTTACGAAAGAAAAATACTTGAAAGAACACGTAATTGTACCACGTAGCAGAACAACAGCTGCTGTAAGGAAATGCATGACCATGAAGCAATGTCTGAATATTTTGTCGTAATACATATACACCGAACAGTTCACAATACTAGTATAAGCTATTTATTTTCAAAAGTTTCAAAAATCATGATGTAAATTAGCACTGTTTATTCTAGTTATCTTTTAACTGTCGTTGAAAGATACGATACAATTTTAGATTCAGCATGTCAATTTACCTTTCTAATATCCAAAAAGTCCTGTCTCAGCTTTCATATTTTTGTAACGTTTGTGCATTTCAAACACTCCTTTTCTTTAAAGCAAACGTTATTCAATATTAGTTCATTAGTGCAGCAAGGTAACTTAAACCACCTTTACATTCTTATCCGAACTTATTCCACAGTGGTTTTTCTGTTCTTTTTAAAGAATCAAACTCTTTGCAGACACTATTAATGTCTTTGTTTGACGCTAGTTCGTGTTACACATTGGATATTAAACATGTGCATTGTCGTCAAGAATGTCAATAAGAAGGGGTTTGAAATTGTACATGGGTTTCTCCGTATTTTCTGTAGGTTTCAATGTTGATATCAAAATCATGGTATATGGTTTAAATGTACTAAAAAGTCGTTGCATAGCCTGGAACAGACTTCTCAATTTTCAAACAAGTATTGGCAATCCGTTGAGATTATTCTTTAGTTTTCAATGTTATGTCATATGTGCTGTTGTTTGTCTGTTTGTCTTTTACATTTTTGCCCATAGCGTTGTCAGTTTGTTTTCAATTTGTGAGTTTGACTTTTTATTTTTTAGACATTGAATAGAAGTCACAACTGTAACCGTAACGTTTGAGTGCAGAATGGAAACTGTTATTTCCATCATCAAAATCTGAATGTACGTACTTCCTAACAATCATCCACTCCGATAGATTATCCAGTCTTTATTTAATTGGGGCACGCTTTGCCAATTTGTCTGCAAAGTCATCAACTGTACTTTCTTCTATCAGTGGACCGCCATGGGAATGAGATTTAAAAACTAACTTATCTTGTCGTTTAAATTTTAACGTTGCCAAGATGTCCAATTATCCTAATAACCGCGTGACTTAAACATTTACTCCATAAAAGACATTATCAAAGCACATATTTCGTAATAAAAATATTTGTTTACTTTTCGTCTTGATAAAGGTGTTTCGGTCTATTTATTCACCTTTTTATCTCACCTGGCCCAAAGAGCTAAGTGAGCTTTTCTCATCACTTGGCGTCCGTCGTCCGGCGTTAACTTTTTACAATTTGAATTTCTAGAGAACCACTGAATGATTTGAAACCAAAAATGGCGTGAATGTTCCTTTTAAGGTGTTCACCAAGTGTTGGTACTTCGTAGCTGATCCAGCATCCGAGATAGCAGACAGCGGGGGACTTAGTATAACATAGGACCCTATGGGAAATGCATACAAATGACTTATTTTAGAGAACTGCATGAAATGAAACCAAGCAAGGCATGAATGTTCCTTATGAGGTGCTGACCAAGTGTTGTTACTTTGTACCTGATCCATCATCCAAGATGGCCGCCAGCGGGCGACTTAGTTTAACATAGGACCCTATGGGAAATGCATACAAATGACTTCTTTTAGAGAACCACTGAATGGAATGAAACCAAACCCAGTACAAATGTACCTAGTGAGATGCTAACCACGTGTTGTTACTTGTATAGCCGATCCAACATCCAAGATGGCTGCCAGCGGGTGACTAAGTTTCAAAGAGAGACGAAAGATACCAAAGGGACAGTCAAACTCATAAATCTAAAACAAACTGACAACGCCATGGCTAAAAATGAAAAAGACAAAAAGACAAATAATATTACACA
Organism: Mytilus trossulus; assembly: GCF_036588685.1. Lineage (NCBI taxonomy): Eukaryota > Metazoa > Mollusca > Bivalvia > Mytilida > Mytilidae > Mytilus > Mytilus trossulus. The sequence continues at coordinate 3,079,803 of NC_086379.1, read as the reverse complement.
TGACACAACATAGAAAACTACAGAATAAACAACACGAACCCCACCAAAAACTAGGGGTGATCTTAGTTGCTCTGGAAGGGTAAGCAGATCCTGCATAGGACCCTATGGGAAATGCATACACATGTCTTCTATTAGAGAACATAGCATGAATGTTTCTAATGAAATGCTGACCAAGTATTGTTACTTTGTGGCCGATCAAACATCAAAGATTGTCACCAGCAGGAAACTAAGTTCAGCAAAGCCCCTATGGGAAATACATACAACTGTCCCCTTTGAGAGAACCACTGAATGGAATGAAACCAAACTTAGCATGAATGTTCCTTATGAGATGCTGACCAAGTGTTGTTACTTTGAAGCTGGTACATCATCGAAGGTGGCCGCCAGCGGGGGTACTTAGTTTAACATAGGTCCCTATGGGAAATGCATACAATTTTTTTCTTTAAGGGGACAACTGAATAGAATAAAACGAAACATAGCATGAATGTTCCTGATAAGATGCTGACCAAGTGTTGTTACTTTGTAGCTGCTACATCATCCAAGGTGGCCGCCAGCGAGGGGCTTAGTTTAACATAGGACCCTATGAGAAATGCATACAAATTTCATCTTTAAGAGAATCACTGAATTGAATGAAAGCAATTAATAAGGTGCTGGCCAATTGTTACTTTCTAGACAAGTTTTATCTTTTTTATATGACTTCAAAAACACAGGTATAGTCCGGTGAGCGATACAGGCTCTTATATTTATATCATATTTGTATCTGACTATGCTGTATGGACTTAACTAATTTTTAAGGCCGTACGGTGACCTATAGCTGTTAATTTCTATGTTATTTGTTCCTTTTTGAAGAATTGTCTTATTGGCAATCATACATTTTGTACCACATCTTCTTTTTTATATGAAATATGTAAACAGTAAGGCTCGGTACTGTTCTCTCAAAATAGAACCAGGATGCCAAGAAACGTAATTCATGTTATTTGTACTGGTTTATAGTAGAATTTAACAAATGATATTTGAGTATAAATGTTAAAACCTTTTTCTAAAAACAGTAAATAAGGTATGCATGTATATACAATCATTGTATGTAGTGAGTGACGTACTGTGTTATCTTGCTACGAATAATTCACAGAGAAATAAATGAGTAAAGTCCATACAGCATAGTCAAATACAAATATGTAAAGGTTAATGATACCATGGCATACATGTCATAAGCAAATGGCAAAATCAAAACATCAAACACATCAAACGAATGGATAACAACTGCTTTATTCCTGACTTGTTAAAGGCATTTCTTCTGTAGAAATTGGTGAATTTAATATGGTTTTATAGCTCGATATGTCGCTTGTTTGACAGCCGCAAACAAATCCATAATATTGACAGTGAAATGTGAACAAAAAGAAAAAGACATAATAGGTAAAATTGGGGTACAGCAGTCTTTATTGTGTAATTATCTTCTCACTATAAAAACAAGAAAAGACGCCAACCACAAAAAAGGCATATAGACATGATAGACAAAGCACATAAGCAAAAACGAAATACAAGAATACACAAATTACCATAGCAAAATAACACAATGACAGGATGTACAATACCGAGCGAGCCAAGTAAAATAGATTTTGCCAAAAAGAGACTAAATAGTCAAAGTACATGTAATAATGTTGAGGACAAATACAAGAATACTATAATACGTTATTGAGGAGATTAACAACGTCAGTACATATATAGATACATGTATTAAAGGATGTTGTATTGATGCCATGAGACAACTCTCTCATTTCAAGTCACAATTTGTAAAAGTAAACAATTGTAATTTATAATGCACAACCAAAGTCAAATTGAGAATGGATATGGGGAATGTGTCAAAGAGACAACAACCCGACCAAATAAAAAAAAACAGCAGAAGGTCACCAACAGGTCATCAATGTAGCGAGAAATTCCCGCACCCGGAGGCGTCCTTCAGCTGGCCCCTAAACAAATATATACAAGTCCAGTGATAATGAACGACATACTCATTTCCAAATTGTACACAAGAAACTAAAATTAAAATAATACAAGACTAACAAAGGCCATAGGCTCCTGACTTGGGACAGGCGCAAAAATGCGGCGGGGTTAAACATGTTTATGAGATCTCAACCCTCCCCCTATAACTCTAACCAATGTAGAAAAGTAAACGAAATGTATTATTGAGAAGAAATGTATATAGCAAATGCAGGTGAAACTGAGATATTGCTACGGAGGTGGAGGAAATTGATAATTTTAACATCTGAATCGTTTCATTTGTCATAGATGCTGGTACATGTGTACCCAGATGACAGCTTATGCAAAATTTGAGGTTATAAGTCAAAAAATGAGACAAAAAAATCATTGTCTGTTGTTCCTTTAATTTCTTGTTTTGTAGGATATATGAGTGAAATTTAATTAGAAAAATTTGGATCGTTTACTGAAAGAACATCACCAATATTCATATATATCTGAGTTTTAAGTTAAATTGTCTAGCTACTTCGATCTTCTTGTTTCTGACACTTGAAATAGTCTACCTCCAATTCAATACATACAGTGTGTTGTCAATAAAAAAAAACTCTAGCATACTGATTACTTAGTGCTTTGTGTTGCATGCTTTACTTAATATGTGTTATTTTTTTTTACAGAATATGCCGTTTAGAATACAATTTTTATAAATTTACAGCGTTTGCTATCATTTTTATATTGAAAAGCATTGTGAATTATTTCTTTAAGACAATATTTAAATTTTTCATAGGGATTGGTGATAGACAGGGATGAAAATCTAAAGTGTTAATGAAACTACTTTCAAAGAAAGATCGAAATTTAAATTATCTTAAACTTCTTGTCGATTCGTTTTTGATGCGTTTTGTTATTTGATTTTGCCATGTGATTATGGACTTCTCGAAATGATTTTCCTCTAAGTTCAGTATTTTTGTGATTTTACTTTTTTTTTTAAAGTATTCTTAGAGTCCACATATTGTTAACAGGTTTATGCCACTACGTGAGTAAACAGTTTCACAGTATTTCTGCAGATCATATTTCACTGGGGACAGAATCTTTGTCAATCTAACGGACATTTTTTTAAATGATTCAGACATGCAGATGAGCCGGCAATATACAGTTTTCTGTACGGAATTTTGTGAAGCTAATTATCCAATACAAACAATGAAGTCTTCAGCTTTACTGTTCAATATAAGGTTCAATGAAGCCATGAATGTTTTATGAATCTTAAAAATCTCATCCAATATAATAACTTTTATTTCCTTATAAAATACAACAGCTCTGAATGTCTTTCCTTGACAATGTTAGAACAACGCATACAAAAACACACGAAAAAATCTTAAGGAATTATGAACGTATCATAATAATATAGATTAGAATTAAATGCTTCTTTTTATAATTTTACAAGAATGTAAAAACGTGGATCGGGCGCAATATTGCCATATATTTAGCATGAAACACTTCTGTCAACGCTTTTACAACCCAACTAAATTATAAAAATGGGCTTTCAATTCTGAAATATAGATTGTAGTAATTGCACAAATTAAAAAAATACTGTAATTCTAGAATATCATCGAATCAATTAAGGAAGTGCTGTATTATGTTTCCTGTTTTTAATGAAATAATATTATCAACAAAAACGTTTTGCACACTGAATAATCTGCGTGCACACCACATTTTTGAAGTGACTTCGAATAGACAAAAAAAACGTATATAAATTAATTTAAAATTTTCATTTGTAAGGAGTTTTAAAATCATGACAAAACGCTGAAGACGTCACGATCACACGACAAAATAATTGTATATGAGCTGATAGACAATTAAAGTTAGCCAATCAGAAGACGCGTTATATCAAAAATAAAATTATTTACAACTAGAAGGAGTTGTGGGATATTCGTCAACGAGACAGCAGACCTCAAACAAAGCGTCATCTACAAAAAGGTGAACAATTTTTAACAAAAATCAGCAAATATATTAAAGTAATTGTCTCGTATGTATGAACTGTTAAGGTTCAAAGTTCAAATGTTTCCACTGTTGCAATGATGATTCATCTTTTCTGGAAGTAAAGTGTAACTTTCTCTGATGGCGTCCGAAATAGTGTGTAGTCAGATTTGACTTCTGTAACTCCTGTAGGCAATGATATCTGAAACTTCTGTATAATCTGCCAAAAACAAATTATAATAATTAGATTAGAACATGGCCTGGTCTTTTCCATGTCAATCATGAGATTATTGTCATTGGAAATTCTTATTTGAAAACTTAGGTTTGGAAATGCTATTCAGTTAATGTATTAGTAAGATTGTATTTTGATATTTTTTATTTTAAATCTTATATTTAAGAATACTCACCCCGCTGGCTATATTCGTTCACGGAATAAGAATACATATTGTACTGCGGGTTACATTAGTTATCTCGGAAATGATCATATACTTCCCTTTCGGTTACATGAGTTCAAGGAATAAAAGTATACAATGTCCCGTCAAGGTCTGAACATAAAGTAAAACTATCTAAACTGATTGCAGACGAAATGCCTGAACAGTAGTCCTAGTAGTTTTTGATCGCAGTTGAAAACTGACCGAAAGAATAAAATGACATAATATATTGTCCAGACTTTTAATAGCTGTTCAGATTAGAACTACTGTTTTAGATCAAAATAACAATGTTCGTCACATGATAAAATACAAAAAATGAATATCAATGGACCAAAACGAGGCTTTAGAGACAATTAATTAAGAAGTTGTTTTCAACTTGTTATTCAGAATCAGATGACTCTGTGCGGTGTATTATTCCCTAAAAATTGTTTACATTGAAAATTAGAAAGTAAAGTCCCTTCCTCTTCAAGACTTTTATCTTAATAAGGCAACTTTCGAGCCAATTTAAATGCCTGTCAGAAACGAAACTGTTAACGAAGTGGTAAAATACCTTAATAACTGCTATAAATATTTCGTTTTCTGCAAATCGTTGTCCTAAACAGCTTCTTGGTCCATAACCGAAAGGAGTATATGCAAATGGAAAATTTCGACTGATGGTTAAATCTCCTTCTGTATCTCGAAGCCATCTTTCTGGAAGATACTCTGTCGGTCGTGGAAAAAACCTTTCGTCATTAGACATCAGTGCACTGTTAACAACAACGAAGGTCTAAGAATAGAAAGAAAGCATTCTTAATTTACAACAAACTAAAAAAATATACGCATACAATATTTTCGACACTGTCATGGACCAATTGTAATAGAACTATTATTACCAAAATGTAAATAACCATTGTCAGAAGTTAAGTCGAGGTTGGCAGTTCCAGGATGTCTGCTGTTACCATGAAAACAAAAAAAGGGTAAACAAAATTTGGAGTTTTAGTTTTAGTTTTTCATAGCCAGAAATTAGTAGTGTTTTTGCTAATTAATATTCATAATATGTAAATGAGAATTGTACCACGTGATAGTAGTTTGAACTGGACTGGCTTGATATCATTCAAATCTTTAAAACACGGATATTATAAGTTGCTCGTCACAGAGTCCTTATTTACAATCACTTTGATATTTCCGTAAAATTGTCAGGCGGTCAAAATCAAAACAATGAACGCGAATTTAGTGAATTTTTCGTGTTTTCGTGAGTTTATTCTTTTTAAAATAGTGACATTTTAACTTTACCTGGGAACGTAGAGTTCAACGACTACACATACAAGGTTTGGACTTGCTTATTCTTTGGAAATTCAAGTTTCAAATTTCACCCCGGCAACCTGTTTTTCTAATGACCTTGTAAGCCAATTTTCAACACGAAGTTTGCAAATTTGACGTTTAAGCCATTTTAGCTTGTATTTTACACTGCAATGTTAAAAATGACAATTTTTAAAATAGGAATTTTTATTTTTGCAACAACAGTCATTATGTTTCGTTTAAATGGTGTATATTGTTGTGTATATTTTGTTTTTGCACCGGCAACCTGTCTATTACTTAAATTAAAATTGAAACAGACATTTTTTCAAAATTCCCTATCATATTAATGTAATTTCGAATTCCGTGACCCGTATCCGATTTCTTTAGTATAATATTCAAATAAGCAAAGTGGCGTTGATTTCTGGATATGTGGTGAATATTTACTATGACATAACATTTTTTATACAAAGTAGTTGTCCTCTATATACATGTTGTTGATGTTTTTGAGATTCATCGGAACTACGATGTTGCCATAGAAACTAATAAAAAATATTCAAAATTTGAAAAATCCATAAAAATGTATAAAACTTTTACAGAAATGTTGTCTGTCAAATATAGATGTGGCATTTAACTTTGGAATTCAAAAAATGGCTGTCGTTACCATGGAAACCAGGCAAAAAAATCGAAATGCTCAAAACTTTTTAAACTGTACAAAAATTGTTGACACTAAATATAGATGTTGCCTTTAACTTTTGAATTTTCAAAATGGCCGTCGTTGCCATGGAAACAGCACATTTGTTGATAACTGAAAAACTAACATGTAATAACGCTATAAACACCGACAGAAAGATCTCTTAAAATGCATATATCTGCAGTCACTGAAAGAAAAAACAAATGACTGCCGTTTAGTGGCAATTTGTGACATCCGCTATTGCTTGCAATGGTAAATCTAGTTTATCATTATTATTGAAAATGTATTTATATAATAGTTCTTGAAAAACTGGTCATTATCGTAATAGATATGGACTGCCCACAGGCCAGTGGTATTGACTAAGATAGTGATAAAAACTGAGCCGAAGGCGAGGTCATTATCGCTGTCACAGTCAATAATACTGTCTAACGAGTAGTCCATGTACATATGTATCACGATAATGAGCAGTTCTTCAATATGTATATTATGTTTATTTCATTGAGGAACCATGTTTTGAAAAATTCTCAAAAATTCAAAATGTCCAAAGCAAACTTGAGTAGTAATAAGTCTGTTGTTCGATTTTTATGGCAAAGAGTGAAGATCAGTCGTAGTAAATAAATACTGCCATTCAGTTTAGTGCAATTTTTCAGTATACGAATACTTAATCAAGTTCTCTATAATTTTATGATTTGCAAAATCATATGGTTAACAATTTAACAACTTAAATATAATATTGAAACATGAAATTGTTTCTTTTATTTAAAAAAGGAAATCTCTCTAAACAGAGAATCCACGCCGAATCGGTCATAAACAGAGAAACCACGCCCCAACGGTCATTAGCAGACATAAACCACGCCCCATCGGTCATTATCATGTCTAAGTCCGTTAACGACCGGTTTTCTGGTCCGTCTTGTTCTATTATTGACCGATGGAATTTATTACTGAAGAATAATGAATGTCACGTGGCCCCTTTTCATCCAATAAGAGAAGCTTATTCTCAACCGATACGAAATAAAATAAACTAATTTAATTATTATTGTATTAGCAGGGCCTTATTAAAAATTGGTGTAATCCAAATGAGTTACTCTCTCTCTAAAATAAAGATATTATTATTATTATTATTATTATTATTATTATTATTATTATTATTATTATTATGACCCAATATTGTGAAAATGGAAACGTCATCATGTGAGCGATGTAAATGCAATAGGCACAGGAGTGTATACAATGTTAATTACTAGACATAATCATGACGCTGGCATGATAATATTATAATTTTGATCCCGGTATCTATAATGAGTTTATTTACATTGACTTGCAATTTATCGAAAGCATTTTTATCCTTGGACGTCTCTTAGAGGTCCTCAACTTTAACATAATATATATAGCAAATTGTAACCTAACCCTAACTAAAATAAATTCGTATATAGAAAGTCAGGAAAATGGCCGTTGTTATATTATTATAGCTCGTTTATGTGTGTGTTACATTTTAGGGTTGTTTCCCTGCTATGTCGTAGTTCTTCTCTTATATTTGATGTGTTTCCCTCAGTTCTTGTTTGTAACCCGGATTTGTTTTCTTTCTCAATCAATCTTTGAATTTCGAACAGCGGTATACTACTGATGCCTTTATATAGAAATATTCCTTATTACTTGGACTATTTCGAGGACTCTTTCCGTATAAGGAGCTCATTTTGACTCACATCTTTTGGAATCTCATATCCTCCAACTTCAAGATCTGTCTCTAAATATCTTCCAGTACCACTAACTAAGGGAAATGTTTTCCTGTTAAAAATGAGTCAATTTATTAACATTAATGCCAAATATAGTCAAGGATAGCAGTGGTAGAAAATGTAGAAACTTATTTAGGAAACATAAACGACAAGCAATAAAAGTGCAAGCAACGGGTGAAATAATAAACAGTAAGGGAAGATTATATACAATATAAGGTCAATGTCAAAAAAATATAAACTTTTTTGTATGAGACTGAGAAACTGGGGAAGGGCGAGGTTTCAGTTTGGCACCGAGTACAAAAAAGTTTATATTTTTATGGACCTCTGATTGTGGAGAGAGGGTTCCATGATGAAATTTGCATTATACAAAATATAGCTATGTTACTGTATTTAGATTAAAAAAAACACAGCTAGTTGCAGTATAAAATTAAAACACAAACAATGGGACAAATAATAAACAGCATCGACAATTGCAAATGATGTGGCAATTAAGGAAAATACATGACATGCAACGAGGCAACTTATTAAATACTGTTTATAAAATAAACTACGACTTACTTATAAATAGTTATGTACTTTTACTTATTACCTACATATCAAATATATACAGAATCGCAAATGAACATTAATGGCAAGTAATCTGAAATGTTGGCAACTAATAAACATAGATGGCAAGTAATGTAGGCAATTAATAAACATAGTTGGTAAATAATGTGAGTAACTGATAAACATAGTTGGCAAAGACTCACATATAGGCAAGCCCAAGTTCTATAGACCAAATGGATTAATAAACATCTTAAAGAATTCGAAGACTTAGATTTCAATGGCTGATTTAATATTTACCAAACAAATTTAAAGGTAAATCAGAATTTTGACCATTGGAAGAAAAGCTTATTATTAACACCCTGTATGTGTACTTTATTCCGATTGCTGATAAATTTTTTTTTTTAGATAAACGGGTTTTTCCATAGAAAGCAAAGGAGTAGGTCCGGTAAGGGCCAATTTTGGCCTCAAATTTCAGGTTCATCTGACGAAAGATTTTGATTAAGAAATAATTCCTTCATGTCATGCCCTATGCTCATTTTAACATGGGTAGGCATTATATTTGTCGATATTTTACACTGAGCGTACGCGAGGTGTAAAATGTGGTCAAATATAATGCCTACCCATGTTAAAATGAGCATAGAGCATGACATGAAGGAATTATTTCGATTCTAATAGGACAAATGCAGTATTTTTTTAGGTCGAAGCGTAAGAAAATAGCATAAAAACGTTTGGCTTTTCCCGTTTCCTCCCCGAGAAGTCTGTGCATTAGCAATTCATAATTGATAAGTTTAAAAACCACGAGCAGGGTAAATATATGTTGTTTTATAAAAATATATAATAAAAGTTTATGCTAGCTGCTTAAATGTATACATTTTAAAGGATAACGATGGAAATAACGTTTATTTACACAGTAAGTTCGTGCGCATGTGTCAAACATATTTTTTATGCTCATTAGAACACGGCTTTGTTTACAAAGCGTTATAAGGACGTCATATTAGAACCACTTTTAAACACTTAAGTGTCTATTTTATTTGAATCCATTAGTAGTTTATGTGAAAGATTTTAACTGATATAGTTTTAGAAAACGTACAGATTCAAGCTGAAATATGAAAAATCTACTAAATATACCGAAAAACGTCACTTTTTGGATGGTTTTTGTCAAAAATGAAAGTGGCCGCATCCGTGTTCATCCTCAAACTTTATATATGTTATGTGTTATCATAAAATACAACTTACATTTCAATATTAAGGATGAACACGAATGCGACCACTTTCATTGTACACGAAAACCGTCTAAAATTTAACTAAAATGCTAGAATAATGAAGATTTCAGTAATTTGGCACAACTTAGTGGTGCTAGTACCCAATATATGTGCATTGTATCGTCAAAAGCAGCCCATATGTATTATGCAGAAGCATTTTACTGTCCAATAAATAACTAAATGTTTACATTTTAACAATTTTGTAAAACTGCTATATTTTGGGGCAAAAAGGGGTCTTACTGAACCTACTCCTTTGGCTATAATTGAAAAACTGTATTCTTTAAAAAAATATATATCCAAAGTCAAAACAGTAGATAAGGTATTTGTTTTAAAAGTATTAGTTCAGTTGATTAAGTTTATTTTATTTTGCTTTTTGATAATTTTTCTGCCACTAATATTTAACTTTGAGGTAAGTACCCATTTAATGGCACAGAGCTCATACATCAGCTTATGTTAAGAGTTAACCCTGGAGATTATAAAGTATTAACGTGACAAGTATCTTAAAATTTAAATGAACATTTAGGGAACTTCATAGCTGACTATGAGGTATGAGCAGCGCTTTGCTAATAGTTGAAGGCCGCACGCTGACCGTTTACTGTTAATTTCTGCGTCATTTAGTCTCTAATGGAGAGTTTTCGTATTGCAAATCATACCACATCTTCTTTTATATGTATGCATACAAGCTCATTTTTGGGGGCTCTTTATAGCTTGCTTATCAGTGTTAACCAAGGATCCGTGTTAAAGACCGTACATTGACCGATAAATTATAATTATAACAAATTGTGACTCGGACGGAGAGCTGTCACACTGCCACTCATACCACATCTTCTTATATCTTTGTAAAGTATGTTTGCATTGTCATCGCTTTGTCATATTCCCTTTCTGGACTTTATTTTGTATCAATAAGGAGGTTATTCCTGAGTTGTCCTGCAACATATATTTCCGACAGCACATACCTTAGACTTTCCTTGACACAGGCCTTCAAGTAAGACATACGTGCAAGATGTTCTTTCGTTAGATTTGTACCATCACCAACAACTCTTTGTATTTCTTCATACAGCTTTTTCTGTTTGTCGGGATACAGGCTTAGATCAGTTAGTACAAACGTCAGGGTATTGGCGGACTGTTTTTTTTTTTTAAAGAAATAAGTAAATAAATCGTATTCATTTAATAAAATCACTGTTTCAGAATGAATTAGATGAATTATCGGGTTAAATTTTCAAACGCGTATACCTACTAACAAATCCCTCGCAACGTAAAATAAACCAAATTGAATGGTGTGCTTTTTATTTAGATTCTGAAACTACCAATAACCTAGAATATCAATTAAGATCAAACAATTGATTTTTAATATGCCTTCTAAAATCCACATTTTAACACGTCGTCTTGAGAGCTTGCACCAATGAACTAAATATTAAAAGGGAATGTAAAATAATAATACAGCTTAATGTTCTGGGCAACAAAATGTCACAAAATCAATTATTTTAATTCTGTACATGTGGTCAAAGTTCAATGTCAAATGAAGGTCATGGTATGCCATATATTGTCTTATTGTTATATACCTTCATTCATATTATTTTAAGCCATTTGGAAAACAAATAAAATGATTGGGATACAAACCCGCGCTTCATACAAAATGACTTCGGTCAACGCTTTTACACCCAAATAAAGTTACAAAAAGAAGCATTCAATTCTTAAATATTGTATATTATCTCTATTTTACAAAAAAAACATCTTTGATCTCACTGACTTATAATTTCCTTTCTCAGCAGAGTCCAGTGATATAAAAATTATCACTAGAAACTAAGGGGACACGTGCTGTTGCTAGTAAAATGGGCATGAACGTCGTTATAGGTAAAATAGCGGTAAACATTGGTCATTCTAACTCGATTGCTTTTCTCACTTTCGCCGTTCTTGTTGAGATGATGAACGATAATTTATAAATATTACAACCATTTATAATAAACTTTCAACAATGTAATATCATTCCATTTGTATATTTGATATGAACATAAGATCAAATTGTATGATTTACAGTGATACAAAGTACCTTAGACCAAATGACGTTGCAGTTAGCAAATTCATGCGAACGGCCTCTGTACGACCTTTAACGATGAGAAAAACTAATCCCGCAGAAAAAGCTTTCCAGTAACAATATTCAAACGAAAAAATCAATGGCCTGGTTTGTATACCATATATGATTAAGGTGTCAGACCACCAATCAAATATCCCTGTCTGTTCAACCAAATTTAGCAATTTTACCAGCTTTCTAAATAGCTAACCTTAATTTTAACTTCACAGAAACCAGGTATATCCTGAATTTAACATGAATCAGCTTTCTGCATTCCAATTTCCAACATACCTTTAAAGCCTTCTAAGGAAAAAAATGACCTTTAAAAAGAGGTACTCCAAAAATAACCCCTGAATTACTGTAAATCTTAAAATAGTATGCATGAATGAATCAAAATGGTTCAAATATATTTGTCTTTCTCTAAAAGTTTTGGTGGTTATTTAAGTCAACAAGGACATCAAAAGCACTATTGTGTGCCAGAGTAGAGCTACTTTTACGTTCTAAATTGGAGGGAGTAATTGTTGGTCTGACACCTAAACAAAAAACACCGACCGATTTTCAGCAGCATCCGACAACCACAAAATTCCAGAGTCATGACTTGGTACAATCTCATACAGAATGTGGCGGGTAAAACATGTTTGCGGGTGCCAAACCATCCCCTTACTTGGAACAGTGCTGTAACAACCTACTGAGTTCCCTTGTATGATCGTAGCGGGATAAAACATGTTTGCCGGTTCCAAACCATCCCCTAATTTGTGACAGTTCAGTAACAGCCTAGTGAGTTACCTTGTATGATCGTAGCGGGATAAAAATTGTTTTTCGGTTCCAAACCATCCCCTAATTTGTGACAGTTCAGTAACAGCCTACTGAGTTACCTTGTATGATCGTAGCGGGATAAAACATGTTTGCCGGTTCCAAACCATCCCCTTACGTGTGACAGTTCAGTAACAGCCTACTGAGTTCCCTTGTATGATCGTAGCGGGATAAAACATGTTTGCGGTTCCAAACCTTCCCCTAACTTGTGACAGTTCAGTAACAGCCTACTGAGTTACCTTGTATGATCGTAGCGGGATAAAACATGCTTGCCGGTTCCAAACCATCCCCTTATTTGTGACAGTTCAGTAACAGCCTACTGAGTTCCATTGTATGATCGTAGCGGCATAAAACATGTTTGTCGGTTCCAAACCATCCCCTTATTTGTGGCAGTTCAGTAACAGCCTACTGAGTTACCTTGTATGATCGTAGAGGGATAAAACATGTTTGCCGGTTCCAAACCATCCCCTAATTTGTGACAGTTCAGTAACAGCCTACTAAGTTCCCTTGTATTATCGTAGCGGGATAAAACATGTTTGCCGGTTCCAAACCATTCCCTTATTTGTGACAGTTCAGTAACAGCCTACTCAGTTACCTTGCATGATCGTAGCGGGATAAAACATGTTTGCCGGTTCCAAATTATCCCTTAACTTGTGACAGTTCAGTAACAGCCTACTGAGTTACTGTGTATGACCGTAGCGGGATAAAACATGTTTGCCGGTTCAAAACCATCCCCTAATTTGAGACAGTTCAGTTACAGCCTACTGAGTTACCTTGTATGATCATTGCGGGATAAAACATGTTTGCCGGTTCCAAACCATAACCTAATGTGTGACAGTGCAGTAACAGCCTACTGAGTTCCCTTGTATGATCGTAGCGGGATAAAACATTTTTGCCGGTTCCAAACCATACCCTAATTTGTGACAGTTCAGTAACAGCCTCCTGAGTTACCATATATGATCGTAGCAGGATTAAACATGTTTGTCGGTTCCAAACCATCCCCTTACTTGTGACAGTTCAGTAACAACCTACTGAGTTACCTTGTATGATCGTAGCGGGATAAAACATGTTTGCCGGTTCCAAACCATCCCCTAACTTGTGAAAGTTCAGTAACAGCCTACTGAGTTCCCTTGTATGATCGTAGCGGGATAAAACATGTTTGCCGGTTCCAAACCATCCCCTTATTTGTGACAGTTCAGTAACAGCCTACTGAGTTACCTTGTATGATCGTAGCGGGATAAAACATGTTTGCCGGTTCCAAATTATCCCTTAACTTGTGACAGTTCAGTAACAGCCTACTGAGTTACCTTGTCTGATCGTAGCGGGATAAAACATGTTTGCCGGTTCCAAACCATCCCCTTATTTGTGACAGTTCAGTAACAGCCTACTGAGTTACCTTGTATGATCGTAGCGGGATAAAACATGTTTGCCGGTTCCAAACCATCCCCTAACTTGTGACAGTTCAGTAACAGCCTACTGAGTTACCTTGTATGATCGTAGCGAGATAAAACAAATTTTCCGGTTCCAAACCATCTCCTAACTTGTGACAGTTCTGAACAGCCCACTGAGTTCCCTTGTATGATCGTAGCGGGATAAAACATGTTTGCCGGTTCCAAGCCATCCCCTTACTTGTGACAGTTCAGTAACAGCCTACTGAGTTCCCTTGTATGATCGTAGCGGGATAAAACATGTCCCCTAACTTGTGACAGTTCAGTAACAGCCTACTGAGTTCCCTTGTATGATCGTAGCGGGATAAAACATGTTTGCCCGTTCCAATAGTTATCAAAAGTACCAGGATTATAATTCTATACGCCAGACGCGCGTTTCGTCTACATAAGACTCATCAGTGACGCTCAGATCAAAATAGTTAAAAAGCCAAACAAATACAAAGTTGAAGAGCATTGAGGACCCAAAATTCCAAAAAGTTGTGCCAAATACGGCCAAACCATCCCCTAACTTGTGACAGTTCAGTAACAGCCTACTGAGTTCCCTTGTATGATCAAAGCGGGATAAAACATGTTTGCCGGTTCCAAACCATCCCCTTACTTGTGACAGTTCACTAACAGCCTACTGAGTTCCCTTGTATGATCGTAGCGGGATAAAACATGTTTGCCGATTCCAAATCATCCCCTTATTTGTGACAGTTCAGTAACAGCCTACTGAGTTACCTTGTATGATCGTAGCGGGATAAAACATGTTTGCCGGTTCCAAACCATCCCCTAACTTGTGACAGTTCAGTTACAACCTACTGAGTTCCCTTGTATGATCGTAGCGGGATAAAACATGTTTGCCGGTTCCAAACCATCCCCTAATTTGTGACAGTTCAGTAACAGCCCACTGAGTTCCCTTGTATGATTATTGATCGTAGCGGGATGAAACATGTTTGCCTGTTCCAAACCATCCCCTTACTTGTGACAGTTCAGTAACAGCCTACTGAGTTCCCGTGTCTGATCGTGGCTGGGTAAAACATGTTTGCGGATGTTTAATTCCCTAACATGTGACAGTTGAGTAACAGCCTACTGAGTTCCCTTGTATGATCGTAGCGGGATAAAACATGTTTGCGGTTCCAAACCTTCCCCTAACTTGTGACAGTTCAGTAACAGCCTACTGAGTTACCTTGTATGATCGTAGCGGGATAAAACATGCTTGCCGGTTCCAAACCATCCCCTTACTTGTGACAGTTCAGTAACAGCCTACTGAGTTCCCTTCTATGATCGTAGCGGGTCTTACTGGTTAACGCATTGATTCCATGACAAAAATACATGAATATACTCACTGTTTCAATTCCAGCACCGAATAGAGTTGTAACCATGCTAGTTGCTGACTCCTCTGTTACTCTTGGGTCTGATAAAAGTGAGTGCAAGAAGTTTGGCTCCTCTTCAAGATACTTTTCGAGTTGTCCTTCATCTTTCATTTTAGAAAGGAAAACTTTCTGTGAATCGATTATGTCACTTGCTATTCTGCAAGGGAATGTACACAATTGCTGATCTTGTACAAGTTAAAGTGACTTTTTTTCTATCATATAATATTTAACAAGCAGCGTTATTTATTCACAAAAACAGAGTCAAACACTGACTCCAGCGAGATAAATACAATTTAAAACTCAAAGTCATGTAACGGTAAAGAGTTATGTCATCATATCAGCCTCCAAATGTTACACTGGAACTGAGAACCGAAAAAGAAAATCTGTTTTATAATAAAAACAATCTGGAAAGTCTTATACTAAATTCCTTCAAAATAGACATTAATTAGTAAAGAAAGTATTTTTTAAAACGGTCTTAAAATTATCTCATGATTATAAACAAAATGATCAAATCTATTTTAATTTTAACCAATAATATGTCAGAAAATGAAAAATCTAAAAGCATTTTTTTATAATTTCAACGCTTGATCAAATTTGAATACAAACTTTCACAGAACACTGTATCAAGGCCCATGCATTTTAAGTTCCTTGAAACGTGTCCAATAGATTATAAATAATATATATATAGATAAAAACCAGGTTCAACCCACCACTTTTATTCCCCTTTAAAAGTGTCCTGTACCAAGTCAGGAAGATGGTCATTGTTATAATATTGTTCGTTTCTGTGTGTGTGTTGCATTTTAACGTTGAGTCGTTTCTATTTTCTCTTATTTTTGAGATAAGACGTGGCACGGTACTTGTCTATCCCATATTTATGTATTTGGTTTTGATGTTATATTTGTTATTCTCGTGGTGTATTGTCTGTTGCTTGGTCCGTTTCTGTGTGCTGTTGCGTTTCGGTGTTGTGTCGTTGTTCTCCTCTTATATTTAATGCGTTTCCCTCGGTTTTGGTTTGTTGCCCCGATTTTGTTTTTTGTCCATGGATTTATGAGTTTTGAACAGCGGTATACTACTGTTGCCTTTATTTATACTAGAGGCTCTAAAGAGCCTGTGTCGCTCACCTTGGTCTATGTGAATATTAAAGAAAGGATCAGATGGATTTATGACAAAATTGTGTTTTGGTGATGGTGATGTGTTTGTACATCTTAATTTACTAAACATTCTAGCTGCTTACATTTATCTCTATCTATAATTAACTTGGCCCAGTAATTTCAGAGGAAAAGATTTTTGTAAAAGATAACTAAGATTTACGAAAAAATGGTTTGAATTTGACTATAAAGGGCAATAACTCCGAAAGGGGTCAACTGACAATTTCGGTCATGTTGACTTATTTATAGATCTTACTTTGCCAACATTTATTGTTTTTTCAAGTTTATCTCTTTCTATAATTATATTCAAGATAACCAAAAACAGCAAAATTTCCTTAAAATTTCCAGTTCAGGGTCAGCAACCCAACAACATATTGTTCGATGCATCTTAAAATTTCAGGGCAGATAGATTTTGACCTGATAAACAATTTTACTTCATGTCAGATTTGCTTTAAATGCTTTGGTTTTTGAGTTATAAGCCAAAAACTGCATTTTACCCCTATGTTCTATTTTTAGCTGTGGCAGCCATCTTGGTTGCTGGACTTGGTCACGCCACACATTTTTTAAACTAGATATCCAAATGATGATTGTGGCCAAGTTTGGTTTAATTTGGCCACGTATTTTCAGAGAAGATTTTTGTAAAAGATTACTAAGATTAACGAAAAATTGTTAAAAATTGACTATAAAGGGCAATAACTCCTAAGGGGTCAACTGACCATTTCGGTCATGTTGACGTATTTGTAAATCTTACTTTGCTGAACATTCTTGCTGTTAACAGTTTATCTCTTTCTATAATAATTTTCAAGATAACCAAAAACAGCAAAATTTCCTTAAAATTACCAATTCAGGGGCGGCAACCCAATAACGGGTTGTCCGATTCATCTGAAAATTTCAGGGCAGATAGATCTCAACCTGGTGAACAATTTGACCAAAAGTCAGGTTTGCTCAAAATGCTTTGGTTTTTGAGTTATAAGCCAAAAACTGCATTTTACCCCTATGTTCTATTTTTAGCTGTGGCGGCCATATTGTTTGATTGGCCGGGTCACGCTACATATTTTTTAAACTAGATACCCAAATGATAGTTGTGGCCAAGTTTGGTTTAATTTGGCCCAGAGTAAAAGATTTTTGATAAAGATTACTTAGATTTACGAAAAATGATTAAAAAATGACTATAAAGGGCAATAACTCCTAAAGGGGTTAACTGACCATTTTGGTCATGTAGAATTATTTGAAAATCTTACTTTGCTGAACATTACTGCTTTTTACAGTTTATCTCTATCTATAATTATATTCAAGATAATAACCAAAAACAGCAAAATTTCCTTAAAATTACCAATTCAGGGGCAGCAACCCAACAACGGGTTGTCTGATTCATCTGAAAATTTAAGGGCAGATAGATCTTGACCTGATGAACAATTTCCCCCATGTCAGATTTGCTCTAAATGCTTTAATTTTTGAGTTATAAGCAAAAAACTGCATTTTACCCCTATTTTTAGCCATGGCGGCCATCTTGGTTGGTTGGGCGGGTCACCGGACACAATTTTTAAACTAGATACCCTAATAATGATTTTGGCAATGTTTGGTTAAATTTGGTCCAGCGGTTTTAGAGAAGAAGATTTTTGTAAAAGTTAACGACGACGGACGACAGACGACAGACGACGGACGACGACGGACGCCGGACGCCAAGTGATGAGAAAAGCTCACTTGGCCCTTTGGGCCAGGTGAGCTAAAAAAGAAGTCAGTGCGGAAAAGTTTGTTTTCAAACAACAACAAATAAATAGATATAGGAAGATGTGATATAAGTGTCAATTAGACAGGCCGGACTTTAACCTATAATGGTTTAATTTTTAAATTGTTATTTGGATGGAGAGTTGTCTCATTGGCACTCACACCACATCTTCCTATATCTAACTCTCCATTCAAGTAACAATTTATTATAGGTCAAGGTCAAAGTATCACCCAACACCAATTGATTTATGCATACATACAATTGATATCATCAAACAAAAATGTAATGCAAAATTCAAATCGTGACAGTCTCGCTCAGTTACCACTTGTCCAATAATAAAAAAAAAAATACTTACTTTCCGAATTCAAGTGTTTTTGTTTCATATTCCTTGAAGAATTTTGAATCAAGAGACATGTGACTCTTTCTTGGTCTCATAACTGAGGTTCCGAGCATCTCAAATAATTTTCTGACAAGGGCAGCCACTGGATTGTTTTCATTTTCCATACAGTCAAGTCTCTTATTAAAACATAACATTCCAACGCCTTAGAACAGAAAAAAAGTATAAATTACATGTATGTTCGACTTTGTTTGAAATTTTTGATTGTTTGACTATTTTAGTTTTGTCCCTCATTTTGAAACAATCAGTAGTGAAGATATGTCACGTGTTTGAATACTTTGAAATCGACATCTTCATGATACAAATTTCACCTCTCTCTATATATTATATATATAACGTTACAATAGACCACTGACGAGTTCATCCGTCACCGGGAAAAAACTCGTCAATTATACTCGCCTTTATAACGTCATTTACCAGATAGATGGGGTCGCCTGTATCCCTATTAACATTCATCTATCCTCTTAGTGATCGTCATTGTGCAGGATAAACTAGAAAGAATCGTTGCTCTGTAGGTACTTAATGACAATTCCCTAATGGCAGCAGTGCTGATTGTAAACTTTGAGAATTCAATTTGCCGACTAATTCGTACAATATAGAATTATAGTTATTCAACCACTCGCTCAACATTGAAATGGAAGTGACTACGCCCCTTAAACGCACAAATGACGTTCACTAAAACCAGAGTTTTTAACGGAAATGCATCGAACTCGAAAGTTGTCTATCACATTAGATGTACATGTTTGTTTCATTATGGTACAACTATTTTGATGGGCTAACAGCAATTTCGCGTCCATCTGAAATTATAGCCTCGGTCACACCTTACCGGATGGCACAAACGGACGCCTAACGGATGAAAATAAAAGTTGTCCGTTGACAAAATTGTTATCCGTTGGGAGTCCGTTGATGTACTAACCGAATAAAACGGACGGTAATGGATGCCAAACGGACACCCACCGGATATGCAACGTACGAGAAACGGAAACGTGCCGGCCAGAACGGATGTCGAACGTACATCCAACGAACGAGTACCGCAAAAAAACGGACATTTAACGGAAGCGTACCGGATAAAATGGATGAACAACATATACGGAAAAAATAAAGTCCACAATAATAATACAGGTACATCGAATAAATATTCAAAATCTTTAAGTGTAACTGGGTTTTGGTTTATTCTTCAAAATACCGCAAAAGGTCAGTGCCTTACCTGAATAACTTTATAAGAGCTGTTTGATTGTGAAGAATCGCCCTTACTCTAAGGTCGATTATGAATAATAAGAATTAAAGTTCATGTTTTGAAGCCTGTTTGTTAACAATCAACAAAAAATCAACAAAAAAGTATTGAAATTGAGCACGTGCAAACATGTTAATTCAGATACTAGTTCATTTTAAGGACATCCATGCGTAATTTTTACGAGATGGGTCACACTGAGGTCACTTTGCATACGGAAAATATGTCGGGGGAATTGCTTCCTGGAAGCAATTAATTCTTCTTAATATGAATTAATTAAAGAATTTTCTTTAGAAAAATGTATATGTACATAAGTTTTATAATGAGAAGTATCCATTGAGTTATAAAAAAACATATGCATTATTTTTTTTAACTTGTGGTTTCTTATGACTTTAAATAAAAGTTGCCGAAATAACATTTAATTATTCATACGACCTCATCGACCTGTTCTTGTTTGCAATGCATACAAAGATGCGTGGAACGACTCAACTTTGTTTCTTTTGCAATTATTGGAAAAATATATTATTAATATTTTTTGTTTGCAACCTATAAATATTTACTTTGTTATGCTTATGGTTGATATCTTAGTCCATACTCAAATGATTTCGTTCACCATCGAGTGTGGGTTTCAACAGGTAAATGTACATTTCCTTGTGTTGCAAATTTCCCCATAAGCATGATATGAGGCCTTTTTAAAGGGGATTTCCCCCAAATATTTAAATCAAATAAATAACCTTAACTCATTAACCAACAATTGAAAATGTTTTTTTTTATTGCAGTATAAAGACATTAATAGTGCATTGACTTGACAGGTATATTTATACATAAAATAGATTAAAATCAACTATTAACAACGTTTGCGCATTCAAAAATTACAAAGTTTGAAAATATACCCGATGTAAAAAAAAAACAATGAAATAAATTCACAAGTTACTAACTGCAAGTTAAGAAACCAACACCAAAAATCATATCTTAGATTAAATACAAAAAAGAAGAAAGAAAAAAAGTAGCCAGTTGTTCTACATGCATTTTGATTACAAATATGTTTAACACAGTCGCAATGTTGAGCCTCGCATTTCCCCGTTTCGAGCCGAATCCTTATATCGTTGATATGTCAAGTCAATCACTATTCTTGTCTATTTATCCGTTTTATATCCGTTCATCATTCGTTTTATCCGTTATACGTCCGGTAGAAGTCCGTTGGTGAATTTATCTTTCAGACCTCCAACGGATGTATAACGGACACGTAACGGATACAAAACGGAAACGAAATGGACGAGTCCCATACAAACGAACGCCTAACGGACCGTCAACAGACATTTTATCCGTTGGACGTCCGTTCAAAGTTTTGAACATGCTCAAAATTATCCAACGGACAGAACGGACGTTCGACGAATAAAAAGTAAGTTTAACAGACATGCAACGGATATAGACAGACGTCTAACGGATAACAACGGACGTCTAGCTAAGGAAATGAACGGATTTAAAAACAAGTTATCCTTTAGTCGTCCGTTCGAGCTATCCTGTAAGGTGTGACCGAGGCTTAACATTCATCACACAATGGAGATGAGACGAGGTCCCACAATAAATTGCACAGATAAATTAAAGAAAAATTGATAGAAATCGTGTTTTCATAGCTACATGTACAAACAAGGATGTGTCTAAAGTACACGGATGCCCCACTCATGGACCTTGAAATTGGGTAAATATCTAATTTGGCATTAAAATAAGAAAGATTACACTACAGGAAACATGTGTACTAAGTTTCAAGTTGATTGGACTTCAATTTCATCAAAAACTACCTTGACCAAAAACTTTAAACTGAAACTCCCACTTTTATTTTCTATTTTAAGTAGACCGTGAAATTGGGATCAAAAGTCTAATTTGCCTTTGAAATTAGAAAAATCATATCATAAGCAACAAGTGCAATAAGTTTCAAGTTGATTGGACTTAAGCTTCATCAAAAACTACCTTGACCAAAAAATTTAACATGAACCTCCCACTATCATTTTCTATGTTTAGTGGACCGTGAAATTTGGTTCAAAAGACTAATTTGGCTCAAAATTAGAAAGATCATATCATAAGCAACAAGTGTACTTAGTTTCAAGTTGATTGTAATTCAGCTTCATCAAAAACTACCTTGACCAAAAACTTTAACCTGAAGCAGGACTAAAGAACTGACGAACGGACGAACGGAGCCACAGACCAGAAAACATAATGCCCCTCTACTATCGTAGGTGGAGCATAAAAAATGTAATTATAAGTATTGAATGCTTATTTTTGTAACTTCATATGGGTATAGAGCGTTGACCGTGCGCACATTTTTAGAATGAAGCGTTTCCAAGCTTTTTACAAATGTACTTCGGTCAACGCTTTTACATTCCAATGAAGTTACAAAAAGAATCACTCGATTCCACGTAGGATCGTAGTGCTTTCATATCATTATAAAATATTGTTGCGTTTAAAGTTTTACTTTCATAAGATTCAAAATGTTTATAACATAATTTTATTTTTTTAAGATCTGTATATAAGAATTAAAATGCTGTTTTATTATTATTGTTTATTACAAATGCAACCAAGTGGTGAATCCTTTTCTACCGAGAAGACCTTCCACACTCCATGTAAAGTTATATAAAAGGAGAATCGCCAACTCTTTCATTTCGAATAAATTTGCAAAACAGCAATGTTTATCAAATTAAAGAAGTCTTAATATTACCTTTGAGTGCTTCTTTGTATTAGATTGGTATTATTTGATAACGTTTGTGTCTACTTTTTAGATAAAATCTGAGGAATATGACCGACTACAGTCAGTTATATGTAATTGTCAAATTGTAAAATATTTCAATATAAAGATTGCTTTTGCTTTGTAAAAGTTGTAATCAACTGATCAGAGGGAACTATATTACTTCATAGTTTCAATCACTCAAAAGTAAACCTTTGTGAATATTCTTTTTATGCCCCATTTAAGGCCATTATGTTTCCTGGTCTGCGCGACCGTTCGTTCGTCTGTCCCGCTTCGGGTTAAAGTTTTTGGTCGAGGTAGTTTTTGATGAAGTTGGAGTCCAATCTGGCGAATATACAAAATTTAGTCCTGGTATCTATGGTGAGTTTATTTAATGCAAAATAAGAAAGGAGATTTTACCCCATTTTCACGGTCCACTAAACATAGCAAATTATAGTGTGGATAGGGCATCCATATACTTTTAGACACATTCTTGTTTGTTCTTATTTAACTTGAATAATTAAAATAACAAAAATACATGTACCAAGACGCCTTCTTTCCCCAAAACATACAAACTCAGAATCTTTAAATTGTACCAAGATATAATAGTTATCTTTAAAATTATACAAACTTTCCGTCGCATAGTTGAGCAAATCTGTAAACAAATCTTCAGTTTTTTCTTTCCTTCCTAGTTTCTCAATGAAATCGTCGGTTACCTTTTCAATAAGAGGTACGTAATTCGCCACAACAGTAGGACGCAACATCTTTTCTTGTGTCGGCTTTCTTTGTTCTTCCCATTCTTTCCCGTCCCTGTCCATGACAATAAAATTATATGAGGAAATAAATTCAGAAGGGAACATAATCAATTTAAAAATAAAACCAGTTTGTTGCAATTTTGATTAAGTAACATGTATTTATATCATGTCCGTTCTACTGAGAGAAACCTTCATGTCGTACGAAAGTTTTAAGTTAACAATAATTTTGCATATATGTGTTTCATATAAAGGTTCATGAATGCATAAAGTAGCCTATAATGTGCACTGTTGACCGAATTTTCCTTGCTCCTTAAATATTTTTTTTATGATTTTATATATAAAAAAAATTAAGATGTGGTATGATTGCCAATGAGACAATTCTCCACAAAAGACCAAAATGACACAGATATTAACAACTATGGGTCACTGCACGGCCTACGTTTGTTTTTTCATGGTTTGAACTTTGAAAATTATTTACGTATTATAAGTAAAAATGTATAAAACAAGAAATTCAATGTTTAAAAATACGAACAGTAATGCCAACGGGTTTTTGAAGTTGTTTTTCTTTGTGAAAAAGTCTATCAATTGTAGTTTAAATCTCCTATGTTCTTTCTCTGGAGCTTGGAATACAGTTTTAGCGAAGTCTGGATGACCAATCATAACAATATAGTTCTCTCCCTTTCCCATGCTGATGTTTTGTTTATATATATCACCGTGCTTCTGCTTCATCGTCGTGTAGTATGACGTCAGTACTGGACTCTTTTTCGTAATATCTTGATAATAGGGGAAAAACGGCGGTAAAATTAAATTTAAAGAAAACAACTCACATTTTTAAAGAATAATAATTTGTGTTTCGATTTATATGTTCTTATTATTTTTCTTATTTACCATATAAATATGCATATAATTTTCTAAACTAGAGACTTTTGTTAATGATTTGTATTTGTTGTGTACATTTTAATGTCATCATTATATTGTTGTCATTACATATAATTGTCATGCCTTTGGCCCTCTTATGGGTGTAACTTGTGCTTCAATAAAGTTTATTATTAAAGATTTAAGTTTACAATTCATTTTGTGATAGTCACAGAGCCAAAATTGAGGTGCTGTGCTCAAGCGTTAATAATATGTCAATCTGAATACAAATAGACTATGATACTCTTAGAAGATTTTCATAATGACTAAATTTAATAACATTTTAAAAAGTTATATGTATTACAAAGTGTTCTCCAAATTATTTCATAGAAGTGGTAGTTTCTTTAGTTGTTGGGTATAATTTATATACTAATCCCGCTGCAAATGTTTGCACCTGTCCTAAGTCAGGAATCTGATGTACAGTAGTTGTCGTTTGTTTATGTAATTTATACGTGTTTCTCGTTTCTCGTTTTTTATATAGATTTATTTAGACCGTTGGTTTTTCCCGTTTGAATGGTTTTACACTAGTAATTTTGGGGCCCTTTATAGCTTGTTGTTCGGTGTGAGCCGAGGCTCCGTGTTGAAGGCCGTACATTGACCTATAATGGTTTACTTTTTTAAATTGTTATTTGGATGGAGAGTTGTCTCATGCAATGCCACTCACACCACATCTTCCTATAATATCTATGTACATTTGTATACTCACATAAGTATATCCAATAAAACATTGATATAAATCGTGCCTCTGGCATCTCACTGAATGGTTTAACAGAATGCGTTGGTTTTGTTCCATCATTTGTGGTTGTTGTTGCAGACGTTCGACGTGTATAACACGAGAACACCTTCGCGCACAATTGGCGGTTTATTAAATGTGGTGGTCTAAACTTGTGTAAAAAAGACATTTTCTGTAAAAAAAAAAACCGAAAGGATATTGTATGAAATCTATAACTTATTGGTGAAAAGACTCAACATAGATACCATGATTGAAATTTATATTTGCACCAGACTCGCGTTTCGTCTACCAAAAACTCATCAGTGACGTTCGAATAAACAAATGTTAAAAAGACCAAATACATAACAAAGTTGAAGAGCATTAAGGACCAAAAATTCCTAAAAGTTTTGCCAAATACAGCCTTTGTTTTTCAAAAAGTTAAAGTTTGTAAAGAAAATGAAAGTTAATTTACATGTAAAATTATGAACATATTAATGAACACTCAAGTCAACACTGAGTCACGTGTTTCCGTGGTGTTTAATTCTCCTTTTTTTTCTTTGATTTTATCCTGTCCAATGCGACTTTTCTCCGCATTTCAATATACACCAATACTGTAAACCAACTGATTTTCGCGACTTTCAGGAGTAGAAAATATATCGTGATCGAATATAAATCGTCGCGATAATCTAAAACTTGTTTTTTCCCTTATTTAACCATATCATCAAGTAAATTTGATAATCACAAAATTAAATATCGACGAAATGGGCTAACAAGGGCTACATTCGAAATAAGGTATCCGCAAAAATAAGTTGGTTTACTGCAACTAACTTGAGGGGTTTTCTAACGGAGCAGGAACTGAGTCCACCTGATAAAAAAAAGACATGCATGCAACCAAAGACCAAGTTCTTGACTTGAAACAGGAACACGAACAATAATTTTTTTCTAAAGATCTCCACCTTCTGACTTTTTTCCACCTCGATACAAATGAAAAATTGATAATAAAATTCAGTGGCAAATATAAAGTGCACATTAGGAGACGACCTGATGAATCTGAAAACCTGTTGTTGGGTTGCTGCCCCTGAATTGATAATTTGGGGAAAATTTTGCTGTTTTTGGTTATAATCTTGAATATTATTATAGATAGAGATAAACTGTAAACAGCAATAATGTTCAGCAAAGTGAGATTCACAAATAGGTCAAACACGACCAAAATAGTCAGTTGACCCCTTTAGGAGTTATTGCCCTTTAAAGTCAATTTTAACCATTTTTCGTAAACCTTAGTTATCTTTTACAAAAATCTTCTCCTCTGAAACTACTGGGCAAAATTAAACCAAACTTGGCCCCAATTATCATTGGGGTATCTAGGTTTAAAAATGTGTGGCGTGACCCGGCCAACCAACCAAGATGGCCGCCATGGCTAAAAATAGAACATAGGGGTAAAATGCAGTTTTTGGCTTAAAACTTACAGCTCAGTAAGATTCACAAATAAGTCAACATGACCAAAATGGTCAGTTGACCTCTTTAGGAGTAATTGCCCTTTATAGTCAATTTTTAAATCTTAGTGAACTTTTACAAAAATCTTAGTAAACTTGTACAAAAATAGTCTCCTCTGAAACTACTGAGCCAAATTCATCCAAACTTTGCCACAATCATCTGTGGGGTATTTTGTTTATAAAACATGTGTGGCGTGACACAGCCAACCAACCAAGATGGCCGCCATGGCTTAAAATAAAACATAGGGGTGAAATGCAGTTTTGGGCTTATAACTCAAAAACCAAAGCATTTAGAGCAAATCTGACAGGGATTAAATTGTTAATCAGGTGAAGATCTATCCAACGACCCGTTGTTGGGTTGCTGCCCCTGAATTGAATTTTTTGGGAAATTTTGCTGTTTTTGGTTATTTTATTGAATATTATAATTATAGATAGTGATAAACTGTAAACTGCAATAATGAACAACAAAGTAAGACCTAAAAATAAGTCAACATGACCAAAATGGTGTAACAAAGTTACTTGGGTCAACATTATATGAGTCAGCAAATTATAATACGTCCAGTAATTAATATCTACTCATATAGACTTACATCTAGGATTTACGTTAAGAAACAGTAGAACGCACGTCCAGTGATTGATGTCCGTTAATATGGACTTATACTTATGAACTTACATCGAGGATTTGTGAACTTACATTGAGGATTTGTGTTGAGAAACAATAAAGCGCAACACATGTTGCTGAGGTCAGCCGAATGCCTAAGATATATAAACTGTGTCGTTTTTCTAACGAGGAGCGACTTCTCCGATGCCACTATACGCACGGTGTCTCTCACATGCATTGTAAAGTAATGTAATAAAGTTTATCAAATTATCTAGTGTTAGTGTTACAATGGTCAATTGACCCCATAAGGAGTTATTGTCCTTGATAGTCAATTTTTAAAATTTTTCATAAAATTGGAAATTTTTACTAACATTTGCCACTGAAATTACTGGGCCAAGTTCGTTATAGATAGAAATAGTTGTAAGCAGCAAGAATTTTCAGTAAAGTAAGATGAACAAACACATCACTATCACCAAAACACAATTTTGTGATGAATTCATCTGCATCCTTTGTTTAATATTCATATAGACCACACCGGTCCGTGCGTGTGAGCGACACAGGCTCTTTAGAGCATATAGTTTCAAGTTCTCACCTCAATGAGTATAATGATGAATTGCTATTATCATTCAGAAATGAGTTGTAAATATATATAACATGCATATACATGTATGGAGACGATTTCACCTTCTTACGTTTTTACCTGAGTCCTCGATCAATATGGAAATAAATTGATAATAAAATTCAAGGGCAAATATTACTTGCACAAAGGACACGATCTCGATCTACCTTTTGACTTTTTCACCTCGATGAATATACTTACCGTAATAAATCGATATTTTAATTTAGTGACAAATATAACTTGGAGGTCAGGCCCTAATATTTCTTGTATTTTACTGAAAGGGAGAGTAAAATTTAACTACAACCATTTATTCGATGTTTTTGATACTGTATGGGAGAATGAATATTAAGTACCATTAATAAATTGCAAACTTTGCTCATACCTATGTCATTTTAGTGTGTTTAATAAGTATGAAAATATACAAGCTTTGACTATTTTAAACAATGTACTTGAGTTTGATACATCTTTGGTCAATAATTGATAAAACATTTGTTTAAGGTATATATAGTGTGTAAGTACACACGTTACAATGTAATTATGTATGTACGTGTGTAAATAAATGCTATATATATATATTTATATATATGAACGTATATTTATTGAATTTCTACAGAATTTGAATTAGATAGTAATTTCCTAAACTTCAACAAACACACTATCTAACGTAAAAATGGTAAAACAAATCACTTCCTTATTAAATTTTGTGTAAATACCTCCCCCTTTTCCCTTGCTAAGATGGATGATCGTGCGGTGCCTTAATTTACTTGTACTCACCACAGCTATGATGATGATTATTAAGCACAGGAATCATTAATTTACTCCACAAAAGACACTATCAATGCACATATTTCGTAATAAAAAGATTTGTTTACTTTTCGTCTTGATAAAGGTATTTTTAATCTATTTATTCACCTTTTTAGCTCACCTGGCACCAAGGGCCAAGTGCGCGTTTCTCGTCACTTGGCTTCCGTTGTCCGTCGTCGGCGTTAACTTTGTACATTTTGAATTGCTAGAGAACCACTGAATGGAATGGAACCAAACATGGCATGAATGTTCCTTATGAGGTGCTGACCAAGTGTTGTTACTTAACCGATCCATCAACTAAGCTGACCAAGTGTTGGTACTTTGTGGCCGTTCAAACATCCAAGATGGCCACCAGAGGGGGATTTATTTTGACATAGGACCCTATGTGAAATTCATACAAATGCCCTCTTTTAGAAAACCACTGAATGGAATGAAACCAAACATAGCATGATTGAATGTTTTTTATGAGATGCTGACCAAGTGTTGTTACTTTGTCGCCAATCCAACGTCCAAGATGGCTGCCACCGGGGTGGACGTAGTTTAACATAATATCCTATGGAAAATATATACAAATTTCTTCTTTTAGGGAACCACTGAATAGAATAAAACCAAACTTTACATGAATGTTTCTGATAAGATGCTGACCAAGTGTTGTTACTTTGTAGCTGATACATCATTCAAGATGGCCGCCAGCGAGTGACTTAGATTAACATAGAACCCTATGGGAACTACATACAAATTTATGTTTTAGAGAACCACTGAATTGAATGAAACCAAACGGAGCATATATGTTCCTTTCCTAATGATGTGCTGGCCAAGTGTTGTTACTTTCAAGAATTTTAACCTTTTTTATATGATTTTGAACCTCTAGTTTATTTCTCTACAGTACGTTAGAAATAGGTTTTAAAATTTATACTCAAATATCAATTGTAAAATTCAATTATAAACCAGTACAAATAACATGAATAAAGTCTCCTGTTATCCTGGTTCTATCTCGAAAAAACAGTACCTAGCGTTACTGGTACATATATACCATATAAAAAAGGTGTGGTACAAAAATGAGTGATTGCCAATGACATAAAAATCAACAGCTATTATAGGTCACAGTATGGCCTTTAAAATGAGCATAGTCAGATATAAAAGACCCCGAAAAGGAAATGTTGAACAATTTGTGTTGGATAAGATTGTATTGAAGTTTAGTATAGAGAGTTGAAAAGTCAAAACTGTTCACATAATCAAAGTGACCATTACAAGTCATTTGTATCCCGGTGACCTTACTGTTATGGCTGTTGCTGTGTCGTATGCTTCTGTCGTAGTACATCTTTAAGTACAAGGGGATGGGGGAGAAGAAGAATGTGTCTGATGCTGTGTCATATGCTTCTGTCGTAGTACATCTTTAAGTACAAGGGGATGGGGGAGAAGAAGAATGTGTCTGATGCTGTGTCGTATGCTTCTGTCGTAGTACATCTTTAAGTACAAGGGGATGGGGGAAAAGAAGAATGTGTCTGTTGCTGTGTCGTATGCTTCTGTCGTAGTACATCTTTAAGTACAAGGGGATGGTGGAGAAGAAGAATGTGTCTGTTGCTGAGTCGTATGCTTCTGTCGTAGTACATCTTTAAGTACAAGGGGGTGGGGGAGAAGAAGATTGTGTCTGTTGCTGTGTCGTATGCTTCTGTCGTAGTACATCTTTAAGTACAAGGGGATGGAGGAGAAGAAGAATGTGTCTGTTGCTGTGTCGTATGCTACTGTCGTAGTACATCTTTAAGTACAAGGGGATGGGGGAGAAGAAGAATGTGTCTGTTGCTGTGTCGTATGCTTTTGTCATAGTACATCTTTAAGTACAAGGGGATGGTGGAGAAGAAGAATGTGTCTGATGCTGTGTCGTATGCTTCTGTCATAGTACATTTTTAAGTACAAGGGGATGGGGGAGAAGAAGAATGTGTCTGATGCTGTGTCGTATGCTTTTGTCGAAGTACATCTTTAAGTACAAGGGGATGGGGGAGAAGAAGAATGTGTCTGATGCTGTGTCGTATGCTTTTGTCGAAGTACATCTTTAAGTACAAGGGGATGGGGGAGAAGAAGAATGTGTCTGATGCTGTGTCGTATGCTTCTGTCGTAGTACATCTATAAGTACAAGGGGATGGTGGAAAAGAAGAATGTGTCTGATGCTGTGTCGTATGCTTCTGCCGTAGTATATCTTTAAGTACAAGGGGATGGGGGAGAAGAAGAATGTGTCTGTTGCTGTGTCGTATGCTTCTGTCGTAGTACATCTTTAAGTACAAGGGGATGGTGGAGAAGAAGAATGTGTCTGTTGCTGTGTCGTATGCTTTTGTCGTAGTACATCTTTAAGTACAAGGGGATGGGGGAGAAGAAGAATGTGTCTGTTGCTGTGTCGTATGCTTCTGTCGTAGTACATCTTTAAGTACAAGGGAATGGTGGAGAAGAAGAATGTGTCTGTTACTGAGTCGTATGCTTCTGTCGTAGTACATCTTTAAGTACAAGGGGATGGGGGAGAAGAAGAATGTGTCTGTTGCTGAGTCGTATGCTTCTGTCGTAGTACATCTTTAAGTACAAGGGGATGGTGGAGAAGAAGAATGTGTCTGATGCTGTGTCGTATGCTTCTGTCGTAGTACATCTTTAAGAACAAGGGGATGGGGGAGAAGAAGAATGTGTCTGATGCTGTGTCGTATGCCTTTGTCGTAGTACATCTTTAAGTACAAGGGGATGGGGGAGAAGAAGAATGTGTCTGTTGCTGTGTCGTATGCTTCTGTCGTAGTACATCTTTAAGTTCAAGGGGATGGTGGAGAAGAAGAATGTGTCTGTTGCTGAGTCGTATGCTTCTGTCGTAGTACATCTTTAAGTACAAGGGGATGGAGGAGAAGAAGAATGTGTCTGTTGCTGTGTCGTATGCTATTGTCGTAGTACATCTTTAAGTACAAGGGGATGGGGGAGAAGAAGAATGTGTCTGTTGCTGTGTCGTATGCTTCTGTCGTAGTACATCTTTAAGTACAAGGGGATGGGGGAGAAGAAGAATGTGTCTGATGCTGTGTCGTATGCTTTTGTCGTAGTACATCTTTAAGTACAAGGGGATGGTGGAGAAGAAGAATGTGTCTGATGCTGTGTCGTATGCTTCTGTCGTAGTACATCTTTAAGTACAAGGGGATGGGGGAGAAGAAGAATGTGTCTAATGCTGTGTCGTATGCTTCTGTCGTAGTACATCTTTAAGTACAAGGGGATGGTGGAAAAGAAGAATGTGTCTGATGCTGTGTCGTATGCTTCTGTCGTAGTACATCTTTAAGTACAAGGGGATGGGGGAGAAGAAGAATGTGTCTGATGCTGTGTCGTATGCTTCTGTCGTAGTACATCTTTAAGTACAAGGGGATGGGGGAGAAGAAGAATGTGTCTGATGCTGTGTCGTATGCTTCTGTCGTAGTACATCTTTAAGTACAAGGGGATGGTGGAGAAGAAGAATGTGTTTGTTGCTGAGTCGTATGCTTCTGTCGTAGTACATCTTTAAGTACAAGGGGGTGGGGGAGAAGAAGATTGTGTCTGTTGCTGTGTCGTATGCTTCTGTCGTAGTACATCTTTAAGTACAAGGGGATGGAGGAGAAGAAGAATGTGTCTGTTGCTGTGTCGTATGCTACTGTCGTAGTACATCTTTAAGTACAAGGGGATGGGGGAGAAGAAGAATGTGTCTGTTGCTGTGTCGTATGCTTTTGTCGTAGTACATCTTTAAGTACAAGGGGATGGTGGAGAAGAAGAATGTGTCTGATGCTGTGTCGTATGCTTCTGTCATAGTACATCTTTAAGTACAAGGGGATGGGGGAGAAGAAGAATGTGTCTGATGCTGTGTCGTATGCTTCTGTCGTAGTACATCTTTAAGTACAAGGGGATGGTGGAGAAGAAGAATGTGTCTGATGCTGTGTCATATGCTTCTGTCGTAGTACATCTTTAAGTACAAGGGGATGGTGGAAAAGAAGAATGTGTCTGATGCTGTGTCGTATAATTTTGTCGAAGTACATCTTTAAGTACAAGGGGATGGGGAGAAGAAGAATGTGTCTGATGCTGTGTCATATGCTTCTGTCGTAGTACATCTTTAAGTACAAGGGGATGGTGGAAAAGAAGAATGTGTCTGATGCTGTGTCATATGCTTCTGTCGTAGTACATCTTTAAGTACAAGGGGATGGGGGAGAAGAAGAATGTGTCTGATGCTGTGTCATATGCTTCTGTCGTAGTACATCTTTAAGTACAAGGGGATGGTGGAAAAGAAGAATGTGTCTGATGCTGTGTCGTATGCTTTTGTCGAAGTACATCTTTAAGTACAAGGGGATGGGGGAGAAGAAGAATGTGTCTGATGCTGTGTCGTATGCTTTTGTCGAAGTACATCTTTAAGTACAAGGGGATGGGGGAGAAGAAGAATGTGTCTGATGCTGTGTCGTATGCTTCTGTCGTAGTACATCTTTAAGTACAAGGGGATGGTGGAAAAGAAGAATGTGTCTGATGCTGTGTCGTATGCTTCTGCCGTAGTACATCTTTAAGTACAAGGGGATGGGGGAGAAGAAGAATGTGTCTGTTGCTGTGTCGTATGCTTCTGTCGTAGTACATCTTTAAGTACAAGGGGATGGTGGAGAAGAAGAATGTGTCTGTTGCTGTGTCGTATGCTTTTGTCGTAGTACATCTTTAAGTACAAGGGGATGGGGGAGAAGAAGAATGTGTCTGTTGCTGTGTCGTATGCTTCTGTCGTAGTACATCTTTAAGTACAAGGGAATGGTGGAGAAGAAGAATGTGTCTGTTACTGAGTCGTATGCTTCTGTCGTAGTACATCTTTAAGT
The DNA here is from genome assembly GCF_036588685.1 of Mytilus trossulus. Taxonomy (NCBI): domain Eukaryota; kingdom Metazoa; phylum Mollusca; class Bivalvia; order Mytilida; family Mytilidae; genus Mytilus; species Mytilus trossulus. The sequence continues at coordinate 3,046,275 of NC_086379.1, read as the reverse complement.
ACAAGGGGATGGGGGAGAAGAAGAATGTGTCTGTTGCTGAGTCGTATGCTTCTGTCGTAGTACATCTTTAAGTACAAGGGGATGGGGGGAGAAGAAGAATGTGCCTGATGACACGAATGTCCCTCTCAATACTTTCCAATTTTCCAAGTTATTTATTTTTAGAAATGAATCATTATGACTCACTGTTCAAATTTAAACTATGTCTAAAAGCTTTTGGTTCTTAGCATTGTATATGAGTTTAATCAAATTTGCATTAGACATACTTGTGTTAGAATGCAGAAACGAAATTGGAACGGATGGTCAAGGGTGAAATTGTCCCTGTTGCCTTCGACAGGGCACAAAAAAGTAACATATTCTGTAAATAACAAAATAATGATTTATTTTTAAAAATAATGTCCAATTCTTTACATATGATTTCGACAAAAATCTAATACTATGCTTAAATAATTTGACATGATATTTTCATACGGTCGAATTATTCAAAATGTACAAAACTGGATGCATTTTACTGTATAGCAGAGGAAACTCTTTCCAGAATAGAACTACAAACATGATCACCATGTGCTTGACCGGAACTCTCTGAAAATAAAAAAGTAATTGAGATTTAATAAGTTATTTAACCATGAGAGGTATCATACATTAGAGTTAGAGCTAGACTATCGGCGAAGCTCATGAGTTGACCTATGAACTTTTTTATTGCATTTTTTTTTTCGTCTTATTATATTGTTTTGTTGGGTTTTTTCATTAATCAACATATATTTTTATTCATTGTGCATGTAACAATCTACTTCGCAAAGCAGTATTATTCACGTAATTGAACGTCCGTCTTATATCGAGTGTAAAAATAGCATTGAATGTTCATTTTTAGATCAACATACAGAGACGCTGCGCTTGAGAATGCTTGAATAAATCAATAATTAAAATTTTATTTTTTTGTGTAACTATTTTTAAAAGTATCGAACATTTCTTACTTGAATCATTAAGACATTTTTGCATTGTATTTTTAAATGTTGATTTTAACTTTTTTTATTTCAAGTTATCAATCTATTTTTTTTTTTGTAATATTGTTTTTTGTTTATTTGTGCATACCTCCTGACAGAGCCTTTATATTGCCTTTCCATATTATTCTTCCTTTAACCACGATTTGGAGTGCCTCCTTCGCCTGAACTTGAAACAGTTGGGTCTCCATTCCTAAATCTTTAAGTTGTTCTGAAATAAATGTACCTTTTATACTTTCAAAGTTTTTATGTTTATATCCTGAGTGCGTTATATATACGAAATGGGTGTTCGTGGTGTTTTCTACTTCAACACATGTTTAATATTGCATTTGGTTTTAATGTTTTGAAATAGTAGGTGTTGTTCTAGTGTATAAAATGCGTTGAACTAAATCAAATGATATCAGTGAATTTATAGCAAAAAGAACATCAATTATAAAGTTTCAAAGATGCATTTTAGAAAATATGTTCATTATGTCGTTACTTTACAATCCCGTCCACTCTTCCCGACCTACCGAATAAGACTTGTTATCGGGTGTCTACTTACATGATCAACACGACGGGTGCACCGTGTGGAGCAGGATCTGGTTACCTTTCGCGAGCAGCTGAGGTAACACCCAGTTCTACTGCGGTTCGTATTAATCAGTATTTATTTTCTATGTTGTGTTTTGTGAACCATAATAATTGCTTGTCCGTTGGTCTTTTTCTATTTTGAACCATTGCGTTGTCAGTTAATTTTCGACTTATGATAGATATAAGAAGATGTGCTATGAGTGCCAATAAGACAACTCTCCATCTCCAAGTCACAATTTGTAAAAGTAACCCATTAAAGATCAAAGTACGGTCTTCAACACGGAGCCTTGGCTCACACCGAACTTATGAGTTTAAATGTCCCTCTCATCTTTTGCCTCTCTTTCAGTAACTTACAAAACTATTTTATTTTATTTCTAATGATATACTTACTAATCAGACCTGTCAGTAGTTCCGTTCTGTGTTTAACTCTTCCTCATGGCCCGTATGGACCATACCGGATGATAACTTTTCCAGGGTTCTTTGACATAACTAAATGGTGTTTCTATGACTTCGTGTGTTTATTTGTTGTGAAGTTTTTGACAGCACTTAGAGCCTCGAGACACAATGGATCCTCTTTTCCGCCGCCTCCATAAATATACAAAATAATTATTTACATTATACTATTAGATCTAGTTTATGATATGACTCTGATCCTTTAAAATGGACCAGTTGTGCCTAACGTGCGTTGAGTATAATATAGAAAGACAAAAACAGCATGCAACAAATAAAAGTTTTAAGAATCTTTACACTTTTTGTAAGTTATAATATAAACGTAGTTTAATTCTTAGATACACCGGTCGTTGATTTAAAAAGGATTCAACATTTTGTAATGATATTATTAACGTATACGCAACCGCTGCGGATCCAGAACTTTTCCTATGGGTGACCCGCTGACTGACCTAAAAGGGGGGCGCTCCAGTCATTGCTTCAATGATTCCCTATATAATCAACCAATTGTTTCCCCCCCCTTTTGGATCTGCGTATGCAACGTGTTTAGTTTTTTTTATACCATAAATTGTCTGAATATACATGAACGAATTGCCACTAAATGCATTTAGAAATATTACCTGTTTGAAGAGCTGTGATATTGCAACTCCAGACAACTTTAGAATCAACTGTAAGTTGACAAGCGTCTCTGCTTTGTATTTTATGAGTTACTACAGTAAAACCAGAGGACCCTAGTATACCTGTTAGTTTGGAAATAAAACAAAAAGACATATATAATAATAAACTTATACACTATAGCCGTTGTCACTTCACTCAAAAAGGAATTGTGGATGACAAGCACCTCCTTAAACTGCCAATGCATGGCTTATAAATTAAGTATAAGAAAGAGAGAAAGAAAAATCAAAAGTTAAATGATAGAACATACAAATCCTGTGATTTCAAGAGCTTCCAAGTCTTCGCTCTCTTGGTTGAGTTTTCTCTCTCTTAAGCCCCTACCTAGATTCTAGACCAATTGCATATTGATCACTCCTCTCCTTTTCAGTTCCTTTCTAACCTCAAATTCCGAGGTCCAGCCCTTATTAATAATACATGATCATGTTACATCTCTCGATTCAACAAAGGTACAGAGCACAGACAATTTTCCAAAGGAGGTGGTACATTTTGTACGTATGTTTCAATGACCAGCTACATCGATTTTAAGGAGAAAATTATATATATAAAGTTCATGTGAAACTACCAGATCCCCGCTAAAACTTTACCTGGAAATACACGTACATTTAGTTTTAAAATTAGTTAAATCAGAACACGTCGGCCATTTAAGTTTGTTAACGATACATATATGTTCTGTACTTTATTTTGTAATTCATGTGGTTGTAAAGCTCAAATTTAGGACACAATGATTGGTTTTTAAAATTATCTTATCTTATAGGTATAATTTACTCTATTTTTTAAAACTATTACAATTCTATGTTTATTAATATTCACCTTTAAGTCCCTCTATTTTCTTTTCGCTGTGATAGACCCCGTTTCATCTTTGGTAAGGACCGTACTTCAACACAACTTTAACCATTTTCTAAAATATAAAATGGGAGATAACTGAGTATTTTATTTGATAATTTAAATAAAACAGAGTTATAGAACTTACATTACGGTCTGTTTCTATCGTCGTCAAAACAAAAGAAAATAGTGTATACTTATTGCTCCAAATTGGCGATCTAATAATACAGTGCAGAGATTTGGTTTTAATTAGATTGCACATTGCACATTTTTATTTTTCGTATGAATAAATAAAACAGAATCGATGTGTCAATAAAACACATGTAAAACAAAAACATGTAGTAATAGTTTTTTTTTCTAAATTTATATTTATCGTTATAATGAATAACGGTTGTTAATCAACAAAATATGGTACAAGAAAATCAAACATAAATGAGTATTTCGCATTAATTCTCAAAGTTGCTAACTTTGAATATGGGATACAAATGAGGGAATTAACTGAAAAATGCGTCGTCTTCATGAACATTCATTAACAAGTAAAAATAATTTCTTTGTATATATATAAACAATTTAAGATCAATATTTCTCACCTGATTTAAGTTTGGAATTGATAGGTTTAAAAATTCCTGTTTTAGAATTAAAATACACTTATTGAGACAACTATCAATGTGAAAACAATATCGATTAGTCCACTATTTACTACAAAGGTTAGGGTTAAATTTCAGTACAATTATAATTATAAAGCCAAAAAAAAATAGGTTTAATTTCCAAGATAATTGTGTAATATTTATATGCAATAACTGTACAATAGCAAGTAAAAAACTTTATCTATTTTAAATTGTTTTAATGGTTTTCTTTTGAAAATTGACACTTGACCAGCTGAGGATCAAATCTATATTATTAACCATCGGTCCAAATAGGACATAAGCCAGATCAAAATTACAAACTCTCACCCTATAAGCATGATAAGTGAAAAGTGTTGATATAAAATTGAGAAAGAAAACGGTGAATTTGTCAAATGACAACAATTAACTAAACCAAAGAGTAGAAAACAACCGAATGCCACCAATGAGTCTTCAACACAGCGAAAAAATACCACATTCGGAGGCGGGGCAGGAATAATCAAAAAGTATTGTAAACATCATACAGGCCACACATGCCACCAATTGTAACACCAAATAACTCCGACAAAAGTAGGCGTACATACGAAAATAAACAACATCGAACTGCAAATGTGTGATCCCGAGGGTTATGCATGGATGAAATTTAACCATGGAGAAAATTTCACTAGGACTACTACCCTATATAAGTACCCTCAACTGGTTCGCCATTCTATCTTAATCTACACTCTGTGTTAGCGAAGCGATGAGTGAGCATGGCGTACAGTGCTCCTGTTTACTGACTACACGTGGTTTCGCTTATTTCCATTAAGTCAACTCTGCGGATCGTGGACCTTATATTACCTGCCCAGTTATAATTTCAATTCTTTATTACTTTGAGCAAATGATGCTCATCAGTACAAATATAATATATATATATGCAAATACAATATATTATAAATAAATTAATGTCACAGAATTGTCTTAATAAATGTTTGATAAGAAAAAGAGAAGGATTAAAAAATAAAGATGAAATGCACAGTTAGTATTTGGTTGTATAAAATTGCACTACACTTTGAACATCCTTAATTTAAAAGTAATACCTACTACAACGCTGCATTTGATGAGGATTGATGGCTGCTAACGTCCAGCGGCACATTAATTGTAATAAGATCAACTTTTAAAAGAACATGTTAATGATATGTGAATATGTGCCCTGCTTTGTTCTAGAATGACACGCTAATCCGGATTTTTAACGTGGTAGTTCATAAAGAAACAGTCCGCAGAAAGACATGTCCTCTCAACCGGACATATTAATAAAGTCCCGTATGCATGAAGCTGTCCCGTATGCACGAAGCTACTCGTAATACTAATTTATCGTAGGAAGTGGAGAACAATATACCTTTCGGAACAACTCTTCAGTAAAGAAGCTTTATGCATACGGGCCATGCAGCTGACTCAGAGCAGACCGGTCTTTTTTCTTATACCTTAAAGTCACTCGTTTAGCGGAGAAGCAGCCAAGCAGCCAAAAATAATTTTATAGTTTTTGACCTGACCGTGGTTTATATCCACGATCTAACGCACTCGAGGCGAACACGCCACCCAAAGACCATCGAGGCGAACACGCCACCCAAAGACCATCGAGGCAAACACGCCACCCAAAGACCATCGAGGCAAACACGCCACCCAAAGACCATCGAGGCAAACACGCCACCCAAAGACCATCGAGGCGAACACGCCACCCAAAGACCATCGAGGCGAACACGCCACCCAAAGACCATCGAGGCGAACACGCCACACAAAGACCATCGAGGCGAACACGCCACCCAAAGACCATCGAGGCGAACACGAATTTATATTTCTAACATGTTAACCACAATAAGACGATATGATTTGGAAAATGATGATATAGAATCAATGTGGATCGAAATTATTTTTGTTCATCAAAAACCTATATTAATTGGTAACATTTATAGACCACCAAAAAGTAATGCAGAGTGGGTTACAAAATTTGAATTAATGTTAACAAATGTCGATATTGAAGATAAGGAAATGATTATTTTGGGTGACTTTAATATTAATTTGTCGTCGAGAAAGATTCCAGCTAAATGGTCACATTTAAAAAACATTTTTAACTTGTCTCAAATAGTCTCAGTTCCTACACGAGTCACACAAACATCTTCCTCTTTGGTAGACCATATTTATAGCAATGAACCACATAATATTCATTTTATATCTGTTCCGAAGTATTCTATCAGTGACCATTATCCAGTATGCATTTCTCACAAAAGAGGGTTAAAATCGAAAAAGAAAATTCATGAATATATTACTTTCAGATCTACTAAACATTTTAATGAAAATGATTTTGTCAATCACATATCACAGTGTTCATTTAATTGTGTATTAGAAATTGATGACCCCGAAGAAGCACTGTTGTCTTTTTTGAATATTTTTACTAAAGTATTAAATCATCATGCTCCACTCATTAAAAAGAGAGTAAAACGTTTGTATCAAAATGAGTGGATGAATGATGAAATTCTAGATAGCATGAGAAAACGTGATTTTTATCATAAGAAAAAAGATATGTATAGTTATAGACTTTGGAGAAATAAAGTCAAATATCTCATCGAAAACTCTAAACAAAATTATTATACCAATATCATAGAACAAAAAAAGAGCAACAGCAGTAAATTATGGAAGCACCTACATACTGTCAGCGGTACCGACAATCATACCAGTATAAAAATCATAAGTGATTGTAACAAAAAGGGAATTTTAGAACCAAAAGGCATTGCTGATGTTTTTAATGCTTATTTCACAAATATCACAGATAATCTTAATATAGATCAAAACATCAACAATTCTAGTAGTTGTTTTAACAAACTTGGTGATTTTATATCGGGTCATGTACCAGATGACGTGTATTTTTCTATACCACTTATGAGTTATGATTTTGTGTGTTTACAACTAAAAGCACTAGATGAATCAAAAGCAACAGGCCTTGATACCATAAGTGCAAAATTTTTAAAGATGTCTTCTCATGCTATTTCACTACCACTTTGTCATATTTTTAATTTGAGTATCAAAAAATGTATTTTTCCATCCTCATTTAAACTGGCAAAAGTCATACCAGTTTATAAGAACAAAGGCTCAAAACAGGATGTTTTTAATTATAGACCAATTGCAATTTTACCACTCATTTCTAAAATCCTTGAAAAACATGTGAAAACACACTTAGTAAAATATCTTAATAAATACAAGTTATTGTATAGAATGCAGTCAGGCTTTCGTGCAAACCATTCTTGTCAAACTGCTTTAACAGCTTTAATAGATAAATGGCTTAAAGCCATTGATGATGGCGATCTTGTTGGAGCAGTATTTCTAGATCTAGCAAAAGCCTTTGATCTTCTCAATCATGAACTGCTTATTCAAAAATTAAACAAATACAAATTAGCATATACTTCATTACGTTGGTTTACATCATATTTGGCTGACAGATATCAGAAAGTATCTATTTCAAATACATTATCAGACGTACAGAAACAAAAAACGGGTGTACCTCAAGGATCCGTATTAGGACCGGTGTTGTTTTTAATTTTTATTAATGATCTTCCTTTGTCTAACCCTAATCATAACACCGATTTATTTGCTGATGATAGCACCATATCAGTCATTGGACAAAACAAAAGTTGCATCAGTCAAAAACTTAATACAGTATTACAAGATATTAATCGCTGGTGTGATGACAATAAAATGGCTATAAATGTATCTAAAACGAAAGCTATATGCATTGGATCTAAACAAAAGCTTTCCGTTACATCAAATGAAAACATTAATCTTGCTTTAAATGGACAACAAATTATAGAAAGTACATGTGAAAAAGTTCTAGGTGTTTTTATTGATGCATCTCTATCTTGGTCTTCTGATATCGATTATATAATCAAAAAAGTTAACTCTTCTTTAGCTTTACTAAAAAGGATAAAGAAATATTTAAATCATAAAGCTAGACAAATGTACTATAACGCTTACGTTTTACCTCACTTAGATTATTGTTGTTCAATATGGGGAAACTGTAATAACTTTTTATTAGATAGTTTACTAAAACTGCAAAAAAGGGCAGCAAGAATAATTTTAGACGAACATGATTACACCAAACCTTCAAGAGAATTATTTCACGAATGTAACATTGTGCCAATCACACAAAGAATACTTTATCACAAATCATTACTAATGTATAAGGCAAAACATGGCTTAGCTCCAGAATATATGTCAAGTCTTATTGTATCAGCTTCTGCAAACCAAAAATATAATACGAGATTTTCATCCTCAGATAATTTTATTATTCCAAAACCAAATACAGAGTTGTATAAGTCTAGTTTCTCGTACAATGGACCAAGAGTGTGGAATGCTCTTCCTAATTCAATAAAAAAATCAAATACAGTATCCGAATTTAAACATAAATACAAATCTATGTACTTTTAACATTACCATCATATTTTTACTGTAATGCCATATCATAATTGTTTATTGTATTTTAAATTGTACATAATCTTTATTTACCATTATTATTGATGCATTGTTTATTTGTAATGTAATTATTATTGTATTAAGAGAGCCTTATTGAAAATTGGTGTAATCCAAATGAGTTACTCTCTCTAAATAAAGATATTATTATTATTATTATTACCCAAAGACCATCGAGGCGAACACGCCACCCAAAGACCATCGAGGCGAACACGCCACCCAAAGACCATCGAGGCGAACACGCCACCCAAAGACCATCGAGGCGAACACGCCACCCAAAGACCATTGAGACGAACACGCCACCCAAAGACCATCGAGGCAAACACGCCACCCAAAGACCATCGAGGCGAACACGCCACCCAAAGACCATCGAGGCGATGACTGTATTCGATATAAGTCACAGGTCAAAATAATAGTTTAATATATTTAGGTCTTTCAGTAGTCACTGTGTTCGTATTTTCACATGTAAATTAAAGCTAACAAACGAAATCTCTGTTAATCATAACATTAATACGATATACATTTTGTATCTTTACCAAAATTTGAAAAAAAATTTAAAATATTTAATTGTTCCCAAAATACATTTTATGATAAAAAAAAAAATTGTCAATAACATACTGTAACGATATCGCCTCGTCGTAATTATAGGTTTTGGGTTGGGACTAGCTCAAGCAATAAAAAAACACGTCTTACGTTGACGACATTTAATAAAAGAGAGCGTAAAACAAAAAGGCGTTTCCGGACATCACTTGTACAATTCCGTAAACCATATAAAACTGAATTACACATATATAAAACATATATATCTTAATATATAACATCCCCCGGCAGAAAGAAAATTCCCAATGAATTTTTGCATATATGGAATTCAGATTCACAATCAAATAAAAATACATGATCAATATTACAATACTATCTTTCTAACTTTCAAAATATTCAAAATTCTCTATCTTTCAAAATATATCTTAACGAACAAGTAACTGGTATGGATAACTTGGTGGAATAAGCATCTTGGAACAAATTGCGGAGTACTACATGTATAAAAATATCTTGCTCGTCATGAACGTGACAGTTAAATATCATTTGATATAAAATACTATGAAATCACCAGAGTCCTTACTCTTATTTTGTAGATAAATGCTAAACGTGATAAAAAATGCACACTTTCAAAGAGTCTCACACAAAAATACAATTCAAGATCAGCTCATAAAACTCTCGTGCACTCTGAATTTCTCGTGAACCATACTACTCACAGCAATACTACTCAGGTTATTCGTGATTAACATATAAAAGTCATTGACAGATATTCATACAATCTCATTTGGTTATCTATGCCTTACTATTCCAATTTCCATGTTTTGGGGTTATTAAACTTATTTCATAAACAATCAGCACTACAGAAAAAAACAATGTTCATTTCATAAAATAAAGTGTAGTTTCCTTTATAAAGATTTGACAATTCGATTAAGTCTTTAACTAATCCTTGCAACTTTCGAACTTATAAAATTACATACAAATACGATATTCATAATTCGAAATTCAAAACGGAGGGTGAAAAACAACAAGTAAATCCTCTAGCTACATGTTCTAAAGTCAATAAAATTTGCCTTTCAAAAGTAATTCAGGCTAACTGCCCTTAAATTCTAATAAAAGCTTCAATACAAAACAAAAACATGTTAATCAATCAAAAAATATTATTCATGTTATCAATAATGAATACAAAAAACGATATTTCAATAATCATATTTAAGTAGCAAAAATGTAAGTGATGCCGGAATCATATATAATAATCACATCAATGCATAATAATACAAAATATAATAGGGAACATGCAATAAATGTTCATATTAATCTTTCTCTTTTGCCTCTTGGTCTTCATTTACGGATATCCAGTAAACGGATATCTCACTATGAGATAAATCTCACAAGTAAGTTTGCGGTAGAATAAAATACACACGGCACTAACAATATCACACAGATCCTTGACGAATTATTAATATCATGAGTCGATGTTCCAAATTTCGATAAATGTTACGTTGTACATAGCTACTTAATTAAATTGTCATGAGATAAATCTCACAGACAAATAGTAACTTGTGAATATATACAGTTATATTGCGCTTGTAGTCATGAGAAAACTCTCACAGACAAATAGTCTACTTGTGAATATATATTATAAATTTACCATGAGTTGTATCGCGCATGTACTCATGAGATAAATCTAACGAGTATATACATGGTGGACGCTAATTAAATAAAAATGATGTTATGACAATAAAAATGTTTAAATTTTTGGCGGAGGTCGAGATTTTAATTTGGCCTTGGCTTTCGGTCCAAGCTGATGTTCTTGAAGCCACATAGCGTGTTGGGCTGGTTCACCAACTATATGAGCAAGATACGCTCTTTTTCCATTCATTATTTTGTGCGCTAGGAATCTTTTCACTTTTAACTGACTTGCAGACTTTGAATCGCTAGATACGTCAACCTCACTAAAATGAATGAAATTATTATCTTTGAACCTAGCGGGTAATTTCTTAGTGCGCTTTGGGCGAGACATGGTTGTACTATTTTCAACAATCAAAATATTGTCTGATTGGCTTGTATTATCAGATAAATTGTCATAATTGGTGTTTTGGTTTTCCTGAACAGGCGTATTATCCTCATTCATAGATGTATAATCTTGCACTTCAACATCGTCTAGTTTCGTATGAACAGGGTCCATAAAATATTTTGACGGATTTGGTTTTCTCACATACGCAGATTTCAGTCTATTGATATGCACTGGCTGTGATAATATTTTGTTCGTGTTTGGGTCCTTTAAGGTGTACATATGAGGACTATTTACTCTTGAGATCACATATGGACCGGCAAATCTATTCTTAAATTTTTGTCCTGACCCGGTTGGTTCCTTCGACAAATAAACATAGTCGTTTTCATTAAATGAAATATTTGGTATTTTGTTCTTATTTACTCGGTCAACCATTTTAACTTGTGAATTAATAGCATTTTTCTCGACTTCAGTACGTATAAGGTTCAACTTTTCACATTGCTGTTTGAGATACGCATGACAATCTTTAGGTACAGACGAAAAGTCTGTGTCCTTAATATGCAAAGACAACGGAAAGTGGGGTCTTTTCCCATACACTATTTCAAAAGGCGAAAATCCAACACTTTGGTTGGGCGTATTGTTCATCGAAAATACTATTCCCGGTAATACATCCTCCCATGGTTTTCCTTTTACAATAAACGGTGTTAGTCTTTCCGATAAAGTTCTGTGAGGTCTCTCACATGCTCCCAAACAATGATGAGCGAAGCTAGGGGTATATTCCTGAATAATATCCAATAAACGACAAACTTCTCGGAAACATTTACCAATAAATTCCGATCCTTGATCACTAACGATAGTTCGACAAACTCCAAATTGCGTGACTAATTTAAAAAGAGCATTTCCGACTGTTAACGGATCAGTGTTAGGTATCGGCTCTGCAAACATGTATTTACTAAATAAGTCAATTGCAGTAAAAATGTAAGAATTGCCACTTCGAGAGACAGGGACGGGTCCATATTGAAGATCCATTTCCCAAACTTCAAATGGTGCACACGGCGTAGGAAATGATGTAATGGACGCTTTTGTTTTTAGTGTGGTATTTTTCCTGCTTTGACATTCATGACATGAACGAATATAATCAGTTACTTTTTCACTCAAATTCGGAAAATAGTACTGTTCTTGGATTAAATCAAGAGTATTTTGTATACCACAATGTCCACCTAATGTCGAATCATGATGTAATGCAATTATTGTTTTCAGTGAAATTTCCGGGACAACTAGCTGAAAATTATTCATTGTTTTTGCACGCACTGATTTCCTATTTCGTGTATGAAATAATATTCCATTGATCAAGTGAAAATTTGGTATTAATAAAAGAAGTCTGCGGGCCTCTTTCTGCAGCTTTGGTAGTTCGTTTCTTTCAAGATACTGAATTAACGGGCTGCAGTTTGTGTCATTGCGCTGCAATTCATGTATCGACTCTATACTAAATCCCTTTTCCCTAAAAATGTCAATCGATTTCAAAATATTTACATTTGGATCACTATCAATACCAGTATCAGAGTCTCGTTTGTTGGTATACTTGTTCGTGATTTCATTTTCACTAATATAAGTAACCTGCGTTTCATTAACGTCAGTCGTTTGCTCAAATATTTTGTGTAAATCCTGTACATTATCACTTGCAGTGCTTTGATTAAATATTTTGTCTGACTTTTCATTTTGAGAACTTTCAGTGCTTTGATTGAAAAATGTTGCATCATATTGAGAAGTAGCACTATCAGTACTTTGATCAAATATTTGATTCGATTTTGGTAAATTAGTCGACTGAGTGATTTGTTGATAAACTTTTTCAAACTGGTTCAACTGATCAGAAATCGATATTTGAGTATACTTTGAGTCACAATCTGTCAGTTTATTCAAAGGTTCTGATTTTTTCACTACGTTATATTTCTTTCGTGGGTAAAGTTGTAACGTTTTTCGCGGTTTACGTTTCTTTGCTACACGTGCCAACTGTTGATCAATGTCTTCAGTGTCGGCATCATATTCATTTTGTGGCTGTAATAATACATTTTTGCGTGGAACACTATTATCGACGGTGTACATCGGAACTGTCAAAGACATACCAATATTGTTCAATTGTAAATTTTTACTGTCGCTAGTATCCGAGTCATGTAATAAAGTGGTCAATTGAATACCTCCTGGAACAATTATTTGACCTGTATTTTCCGGTTCATATGGGAAGTACGGATCTTGCTCGTCTGGACTTTCGAAGGCGTTACTAGTCTCTTGCGTGCATCGTGACAAAGCATCCGGAACTTGCATTTCCCTCGCAGGTTTGTATTGAATTTCAAAATTATATTGCTGCAAAATAGCAATCCATCGCTCATAAATGGCGCCTTTCAGTTGGTTGCTAAATAGCGGTTTCAATGCTTGGTGGTCGCATTCTATAACAAAAGGCTTTGTTCGTAGGTATGATGAACATTCTAACACGGCGGTAACCATGCCAAGTAATTCTAGCTTTGTTGGCCCATATGATTTCTGCCATTTACTAAGTGCATTAGATCCGAATCGTATAACACGAATTTCATCAGTTTCGCTCATATTCTGATATAGCACGTAACCAATCCCCCTACAACAAGAGTCTACAGCAAGTCTAAATGGTAAATTGAAGTTTGGAAAGGCCAGAATAGGAGAATCTAGCAGAAGTGATTTAACATTCTGAAATGCACGTTGTTGTTCATCGGTCCAGCTAAAACGTTCATATTTCTTTAAAAGTCTCGTCAGAGGTTCCATTTCAGCACTGAAATTTTTTATGTATTTCCGAAACCAATTAAATAAACCAACAAGGCGGCGCAACTCTTTCACATTTTTTGGTATAGGATAATCAACGATGGCCTGAACACGGTCCGGTGGCGGCTCAATTCCTTTATTTGAAATTTTATGACCTAAGTATATACAAGAGTTCTGAGCAAAGGTACACTTTTTGGGTCCCAGCTTTAAACCAGCATTCGAAAGTCTCTCAAAAACGTTTCGTAAATCTTCAATATGCTGATCGAATGTTTCGGATGCAATAAGGATATCATCAAGATAGCACAAACATGATTTAAAAGTTAATCCTTTAAGTACTTTATCCATCAACAGTTGAAAAGATGCTGGAGATGGGCACAGTCCCATCGGTAATCTTAAAAATTTGAAAGTACCAAAACAGGTATTAAAGGCGGTGTAACGTTGACTGTCTTTTGAAATCGGTAACTGAAAAAATCCAGATGATAAGTCTATTGAAGTAAGAAAATTCGGTGTTTTTGTAGAAAACGATTCAGTGAGATCTTGTAAATCAGGAATTGAATAAGAAAAGTGTTGAGTCATGGAATTTAAATACCGAAAGTCACAACAGAAACGAAATTTTGACAAACTAGTCTCTTTCGGTGAAGCGTTTGCTTTGTCTTTTTGATACGTTCTTTTCGACACAAGTACCACCGGACTTGTAATAGGAACATCTTCTGTTTCCTCTACTGGTGCAATTACACCTTGTCGCAAAAGTTCATCTAAATGATGTCTTAGAATATCCTTCTTTTCCGGTGTTAAACGATATGAACGTTGGTGTTTCGGTTTAAAGTCGGGCTTCAAACATATTTGGTGTTGCACAACATTGGTAAAGCCTAAGTCAGGGTTTTCCGCGGTTACAAATAATTCTTTATTAGAATGTAAAAATTCAATCAATGTCGATTTCTGTACTTCAGTTAAGTATTCGGGAATATTAAAATAAGACATAAATTTAGAGTCGATCTCAGTATCTTTATTCACCGGTTCAGTCGACAATTGAATATTTTGAACAAAATGAGTGTCATTATTTTCACTCAAAGGCATACATACATGATCCTTAGAAAATGGTTCAAGCTCCGCTAAAATCTGTCCTTTATTCAAATGTACAGTTTCATTAGTAAAATTCAAAATTTTAATCGGGACTTGTTTCTCTCGATTTACTGTCACTACAGCTTTTGATATTATGACTCCTCGGTCTTTAGATATTTTGGAAGTACATATACCTTGCATTCCATATTGCACTTTTCCATTTACGTGTCCCCAAATAAGGACTTCTGAATTCGGAGGTATAGAAGCAGGACTTTGAGTTAAAATCTTGAAATGTTTAGATCTTATGCGACAATCACTAAAGTCAAGCACGATTTTCTTGGAATATAAATAATTCGTTCCTAAAATTAAAGGATGCGATGTTTGCACTAAAATATATACATGAATCCAGTGCTTTCCTTGAGGCACAGAAATCTTAACCTTAGCAGTTCCATAAATTTGCACTGTCTGATTATTCGCTAAAGTAATTTTGTCACTCGTAGCACTGAACTCGGACTTCATTGAATCTGGTATTGAATTAAAAAGTTGCGAAGACATGACATTTATTGAACTACCTGTATCAATTAATGCTGAAATTTCCAGATTTGCAATTCGCACAGGCATATACAAAAATTTACTAACAAATGTTGAATCGTCGTCACTTGTTGATTCAGTTGATTCAGAATAATTTACCGATTTATCAGAAATGTTAACATAGGCAGACTCGTGTACAGAAATTTTATCTACGTGCCACCCCGGGGGTCCTGCCCTGTGAACCCCGGGTTCATCCGGTTTCCCGAACTGTTTACACACTGTGGACTCTTATGGCCCGTTTGTCCACAAATATGACATATAAAAGAGAAATCTATATTACCCTGTTCATTCCAATTGCAGGCACGCGCAAAGTGTCCAGGCGCATGACATTTACGGCACAAACCACGGTCAGATTGATATACCTGACGATCTCGATTTCGTGAACGAGAAAAATTATCATTTCCTTGTACATCACGAGTATTGTCTTTTTGCTGAGAAAAATTGGTTGCAAGTTTTGATACGGCTTGAGTTAGACTGTTTATTTGACCTTGTAATTCACTCACCACATCAGTGTTATAATTGTTTACATCTTTCGCCACAGTGGGTATCCTATTGGCAGATTTACTAACAGCAGCTACATGTAGTGCATCGTCCTTTCGATAACCGTAAGCTTCGCCCATTTTGGCAGCTGCTAGGCAATTCGCGCTATCACTATGTTGACCTGCCCTAACAAAAAAGGCGAGTTGATCAGGCAAACCCTTTATAAATTTAATCAATATTTCGTGATCACTTTTGTGCAAAATTGTTGCTTTTTCAAGTAGTTGAGCGTAAAAATCATCAATTGATTGACCTTTTGAAAGTGTTAATGTTTCAAATATTTCACCTTCAAGAAGTATAGTTGGACTTCGAAAATCAATATCAATATACTGCTTCTTGTAAACCTGTTCAAAAGTTTGCCATACTTGCTTATTGTCGGTTGGAAGAGTACTGAACCAAGTAAGAGCTGGGCCACAAAGGTGTAAATGAAAAGCGGCAATTTTTCTAGCATCCTCCTCCGGTACTATATGATGTAACACGGCATAGGACTCAAACTCACTCAAAAACTGAAATGCATTTTCATGTGGGTATCCCCCAAATTTACGGCAATTGGCTAACTTTTCCATTTTGTGAAAAGAATTATGTTTGAAATTTAATGTGGAAGGTTGAACGTCGTCGTCAAGTGTTGAAGAAACTACGGTATATGGCGTACTAGAATTGGTAAATTCTGAGGTATGAAATTGATCAAATGCTGTCCAGACAGGGGTAGCTGGCGTCTCTACATTTAGCAAACTGAACGAAGTATTTAACTGTAGTGGAGAAGCCGGTGGTTGCAATAAAGAGCCAATATCGGGTTCTAAGTCATCTGTTATTTGGTTATATAATAGAAAATCGTCTGTTAATACAGACTCGTTGTCAGATTCCGACATTTACCAAATAAAAATACAATGTTTATATCACACGCAAAAATCAGTAATGAGAAAAATCTCACGTACTGTACGCTCAGCTGTACGTAGACGAGCAGAAATGAGATAAATCTCACATTCTACATAAATGGAAATAAATACAGGCAATACATACACTATAATAAATCTTTTTTTTTGCAATCTTATATTATTCCAAGTAATTCCGTCTATACAAGACCATATATATTTGAATATACCCACGGATGTCCATGATGTTTTCTGACACGGGGAAGAATCATCTATGTATAAATGGCGATCCAATGTATTAAAATAAATATCTCTATGTTTGTTTGTATATATAGTTTTAAAATTAATATTTGTTCGAATAATTCACTGGTCTAAATGCTCTCATAATGTATCTGTATTGACGAATCAACCACGTGTGTCGTCCTCGTGTGTGGGGTCTACATGTATGATATACACGGACGTCACATTTTCAGAAAATAATTAAATATGTGTCGAAAACTGCATAAATGTTCTTAAAAACTCAGTAAAACGTCTGTATATATTATTTTTTAGGGTCACTCCACCATGTAACGATATCGCCTCGTCGTAATTATAGGTTTTGGGTTGGGCTAGCTCAAGCAATAAAAAACACGTCTTACGTTGACGACATTTAATAAAAGAGAGCGTAAAACAAAAAGGCGTTTCCGGACATCACTTGTACAATTCCGTAAACCATATAAAACTGAATTACACATATATAAAACATATATATCTTAATATATAACAATACAATATTAAAGTTACAAAACAATTGTTACGAAATCATCGATTGTGGATCATGTCTGTACTAATTTTATTGCCAGTTGAGACTGAACAACTTCCATTAAGCCTTTGTAAGTACGCGTGTACGTTTATATATTATCTGTCACTCAATAAGGCTAGCTTATAGATTACTGTTAATTATAAACCTTTTATAATATTAGTAGTACACTAAGACTTATTTTAAGCTTCCTACGTTTATCACAATACATGTAGTTGTAGTTGTATGTATTGACATACATTTATTTAGGTCGTTATTAAAAAAAAAATTGTTTAATAATTATAGGCTAGTGACAGCGGTTTTTTTATATGTATATTTTATGCTCAGAGTATCTGATCTCTATTTCAAAATGTTTCAATATGTAAAGTTCACATGAAATAAAGAGAGATATCATCTCTTTGGTATATTTCAAACGCACATTTATACCCCTAAGGGTTGCTGCCATGTAATATTTTACAACCATTTTTTACAAAATCAAACTATCATGATTAATTTAGAAATGGAAATATACAGGTTTTCAGGTTCTTTTTAAAATTAATTTACAATGGGTGAAGATGAACTATATAGAGTGGGGTGCTCATTTTCGCCATATCTTTCCATGTTTTCTTCATCCATACCAATTTTAAGCAAATTAAGTCGTCTTGCAGGCCTGCAGATTTTTTTGAAAATTTAGTGTTCACCCCAAGAACCGGTTTGGCCACAACATAACAATTTCAAGTTTATTTACAATTTACACTGTGTGTATATGTAAAGTATGTTTAAATGAACATATGTTTTCATAGTTTATGACTTTATTCATTATAGGTTGAAAAATACAGGCAAAGTTTAGATGTTTATGAAGTGTCCTATATTTTGACTTTAGTGGAACCTTAAGGGACAATTACTAAATGCTTTTTCAACCAACACGTATCATACTGAGTTGTTAAAAAGATACATGTATATTATTTATCATTCGATTCTTATTTATTTATCTAAACTCTTTTAAAATTAGACAATTTTGAAAACAAACTTTTTTGAAAACAATTATACAAAAACATATTGGAACGGCCTTAAAGTTTGTTTATTCGTCGCTAACAACAACGTCGATTGAGTATTGATTTTTCTTCATGACTGTCAGCAATTTTTATGATAAGTATAGAGATTTTCCGAAAAAAAAAGCATGCGCAAGCAAAAGTAAATCAACTGACAAGAGAGAATGCAGAGAAGATTCGAATAGAAAGTCGTAATGTATATAAGGCAAAAGAAGAGAATATCCAAAAACTGTCTACGTTAACAATAAATCGTTGTTTATTTTTAGTATCATGACGACTTACAGGTATATAAACCTCTGATCGCTCTATGTTCGTCGGAACTTTAACAACTCCCCTTCTGGTCGGCCGTGAAAATGACTGACTGGAAGCGAATTCTTTCGTTGGGCTAAAACCACCAAAACTCAACGCTTACTTCGTAACTCTCTTGAGTTTTTGCACTCAGGAAACTTCCCGGTTTTTGGGCCCTCACCATTAGCGACCCCGCTAACCCTTTTATGGGCTATGGGGTAGGTGTGGATACCCAAAGACCACAGTGGTACTACTTTTGACCTAAAGTGTTGTACTATTCATTATCGGCAATAGTTTACTGGCTGTGGTCTTTGTGGAATAACAACAAACAGGACAAAAAAAGGTAGGTGTTTATGAAAGATTCATATCACAGTTAATTTTATGGTATCTAACCAATCCAGTTGACAAAGGTAAGAAAATGGGGGGGGGGGTATTTTTTTTACTGAATTGTTTTAAGAATTTTTCTTCATATAAGGATTTTGACTTAATTTGAATTATTGTTAAATACAATTGAAATTCTTTAACTGGCAACATTTTCAAACACGAATTGAAAGACAAACTAAAGCAGGGCGATGATTTCGATTGGTAAGTACTTTTATTTATTTATTTGTACACTTTCTGTTTGAAAGAATCATTCTACACTAGTACTGATAGACGTATTTCCGTAAGTATAAATCCCAAAAACCGGGAACGATTTCCTTTTATAGAGTTACGAAGTAAGCATGGTGATTCTTGTCTTCGGAAGAATTTGTTTCCAGTTTGTCTATGTTGAATGTCGACCAGAAGAGGAGTTCACTTGACCAGTTGAGATCACCGAAGTTACACAACTGGAGTTTTATTCGTGTATGTTTGAACTTTCTGGATAATAAACAACAACGCCCAGTACATGTATGAACATTTGTTTAATCTGAAAAGATAACGAATCTCTGTTCATTTCTGACATTGGATTGAAAGAGAGGCAAAAGATATCAAGCTAAAGGGGACAGTCAAAGTGTGAAGTCTAATGTAAACTGACAACGCTACGAAATTGAGACTGAATTATAATTAATAGTTAAGAAAAGAAAATGAAGTCAATAACAAAAAATACCAGGGAAAATGAGTAGGGATTACGAAGTGCTAAATTGACATTTAGTTGTATTTTTTTTTAAGTTAACATAGAAATACGGGGTTTTAATTATTTTGCACGTTTTATTATGAATTAATTAATTTTATCGTGTAATTATGTATCATTTGTTTCGTTACGTCAGAAATCTTGGTCCACTATTTTCGTTTCTAGCATGATTAAATTTAGGCTGGGGTAAACTTAAACCACCAAAAATGTTGTGTATAGGTTTTAATTTAAATCTTTAACCCTTTTGATAAGAAATTCATAGGTCTAAAAACTTCAGTTAAGGTCTATATAATGTACATTCATACTTTTTATAACATACTATACCATGTAAGAAGTTTTCTCATTGTTGAAGGCCAAACTGTGACCTTTACTTGGCTAAATCCACTTATTTGAACCCTGGTGATAACCTGTCTGGTAATCATACCACATTTTTTGGGGTATTATCCTTTGATCAAATTTGTTTTAACTTGCAAATAAACTTTAGAACCAAATCGTAGGTTTACTTTAATATGACTATTTAGTTGTGAAAAATACATTGAAGACCAATTTTTACAATATTTAAACATAACATATGTTGAAAAAAATAGAGGAACAGATAACCAGTACAAAGAAAGATAACTCAATTTAATTGTGTTTCCTTGTCCGGTCTAGGCTGATATTTTTAACACCAAATTCTATTTATAAAAAACTTCGTCTCTGTAGAATGGTGTTGTTCTTTTGTTTCAAGGATGAGCCAACTGTGCCATATTTATGAACAGTGGTATTAAAAACATGACCGACTTATTCTATAGACTGG
Organism: Mytilus trossulus; assembly: GCF_036588685.1. Lineage (NCBI taxonomy): Eukaryota > Metazoa > Mollusca > Bivalvia > Mytilida > Mytilidae > Mytilus > Mytilus trossulus. The sequence goes on along the minus strand of NC_086379.1, from coordinate 3,025,215 downwards.
TGTCCATTAGGGATGATTTTAGGCCTCTATATGGCTTAAAGTTATTTATGACTGGTTCCTGTCTCATTGGCATAAACCCAACAGGTTCTATCTTCATATATAGAAAAATTATATAAATATTTTTTTTCTATACTTTCTGTCAGACCAATTGCACGCATTTACATGTACATGTACACGCAGTTTTTGATGTTATCAATTATAAATCCTTCATTTTTAGTTATTTTCCTTGAGGACTCAGGATTTCTCCAGATACTAAACTCCAAGAAGCCACTCTTTCTTGAGATCCCATTTTTGAGCACCCCAATTTCCAAGTATTATAACCCTTGATCACAGGCACTAGTCACAGAAAAAAATATATTCAGTTACATGTATATAGGTAAAATATGTACCTTTTATCAGGTTATCTGCATGTTGATATCGTAAAATATCAGCTGAGAGACATAATATGAAGTTTTTTGTCGAGTGAGCGTAGCGAACGAGATCAAAAAGCCTTCATATTATGTCGAGCAGCTGATATTTTACAATATCAATATGCAGATAATCTGATAATCGATTTATCGGGCTATATTTGCGTGTTTCAGAAGTGTTTTCTTTGTTTCACCAGCACACAAAAGATGACTTGATAAGTTCGGGTCAAAGTTATTAACGTCGGTTCAAACATTGTGACGTCGCTGATATATCCGGGTCAAAGTTATTAAGGCCGGGTCAACGTATTTGACGTCACAAAGACATGATACGGAATAATATTAAGAGCTGAACAGAGTGATAGATAGACAGTGGGACGACCGATGATCTGAGATAAGTGCCTGTGCACCTGATCATATTTTACAATATACCCATTTTAATCTGAGCAGTTTGATATCCAGTTAAAGCAAACATTTTTCTGATAATCTGAAAATAACTCCTAAAATATAAAAATATACATGTTTAGGTGATAAAAGTTAAATGTATGTTAATAAAATTCACAAAAATACTTTCTTCAGTTCAAGTGTATTTACAGTTCAATGAAATAAGAAGGTGTAGTATATATGAGACAGAGTGTCAATGATACAACTCCCCATGAAGTCACAATGTTTAAAAAAAAAACACAATTGCACTTATTAAGTCTAAGTATGGACCACAACTCGGAGCCTTCGCTCATATCGAACAACAGTCTATAAAGAGTCCAAAACTAGTATAAAACACGATCCGATGGCGTTTCATAAGAAAAATGAATAATGGGCCAAATATATGGAATAGAGAGAAATGAACCAAAAGGGTTTAAAATAATGGAGAATGTGATGTAATATAAAACACAAAGCAAGGAGAAATATGACCGAAAACAAAAAAAGAAAGAAATAAAAACCAACCACTCCAACCCTTGTGTATTTAAAAGAAAGTACACCTTTTGATGGTCTTTTCATTAAAATTTGAATGCACATTCATTTAGTACTGATTTTGATTGTTCACTTCTACACACACATCTATTCATTCACTTACAATTTTCAGTCCTAACTTGTATTTAATAATCCTTTATGTAAAGAAATGTTGTGAAACATATAATACCCTGCGTACATATCACAGGCCTGTGGCTAAATATTCAAAATTATGAAAAAAATGGGATCCCGCTAACTTGTTTAACCCCGCCACATTCTGTATGTAAGTGTCTGTCTAAAGTCAGAAGCCTGTAAATCAGTAGTTGTCGTTTGTTGCTGTGTTACATATTTTTCTTGTACAATAATAAGGCCGTTATTTTCCTCGTTTGAATCGTTGTACATTTGTTACATTTTTATGGACATTTGATTATTGTTGAAGGCTGTACGGTGACATATAGCTATTTATTTTTGTCTCTTGTTGAGAGTTGTCTTTTTGTTAATCATACCACATCTTCTTTTTATATATACAATCTATTTAAATTGTCGAAACGAAACGTTCTTACTTTCCTCTCTCAGCTTTATAAAGGAATACACAATATATTGGAATGGGGATTATACAGTCCTAGTATGCTTACTGTACATTCAGAAATTATTGCGAGGTTTTTATTATTGCGAATAATACGACGGAGTTGTAAACACAATAATTAAAACTCGCATTTTGTAATATTTTAACTGAATTAAGCATGACTTTTCTCAAAATCGTAAAAATTAAAATCGCATTAAAGTGTAAAATGACAAAATCGCAATAATAAATGCACGCAATAATTTCTGAATTTACAGTACTTCTGTCTTTTATAATAAATTTAGAAAGAGTCGAATAGATATCAAACGACAAAAATAACCATGTAACAAAACACTCTAGAAATCAAAATACATAATGTAAATCCTATTTATACAATCTAAAACTTGTTGGATACATGTGTTACAACTCGGACGATTCCATAGAGAGTACCGAACTCACACGAAGATGAAGAGTGATCAGGTATCCTGCTCCTTAATCCGTTATTGGATCCGACCCCAAGTAACAATTCAACTAAAAATACAAACTTTGGGTAGGTTAACAAATTCTGACCCCTTCGCTGAATTCAGATGAGGTGTTTAAAACCCCTCAAAATTAGTCCAGATGCTGCTGGTTTTGCATACAAATAACATATTTAACATAATGCGTTATGATAAAAGAAGAAAAAATGCAGCACAACAAAAACGTACAAACAGTTAATATTATTGGACTGGTAACGTAATTATATAATTATTTTTAATCGTCAGATCCAATGAATTTTACAGTTTTGGTGTCACTTTGTTGGTCCGAGAACACAATTAATTCGTAGTGCATTTCTTTTAGAACATGAATGAAAATTAAAAAAAATCCCACCTGCGCTTTCTCAACGAAACTTTTACAGTGTGTTGTACTACTTTTGGGACAAATTATATCAAAATTATAGAACACTTCATCGCCTCTATTTCAAAATATGGACAATTTTATGTTTAGGGCGTCTTGAAATCTTTTGACAGCCTCCGAAGTGCTCATTTTCAACCTTTTTCAGCTTGACCAAATCACTACTTTCCTTTAAAATTCTGGATCCAAATTTTTTTACAGTGTAATTTCATCCCCCTACTTGTAATTTGAGGCATTAAACATGGAGAAATAAATTTTGAAGGGGTATAAAAATTAATGGCAAGTAACCCACTGTCAACACTAGGGACTATATTTGTGAACACCGAACAACGAAAATGAAGGGACGACAATGGTGGTCTCGGACCTAATATTGGGGCTAACGGCTTTAAGAAGCTTTTAGGTTAATATAATTTTGGTTACGGCTTAACGTCCAGTGGCAAATATTTCATGATGGTTCAAGCCGAGTAGGTAAATAGTTAAAATCATCATCTACAGTACTCAGATTTGTAATTATATGAGTTCTTTTGAAATTGACAGAAGACGTATCGGGAGTTTGGGTGACCTTTACATTATATCCCGGTGCATTATCTTTGACAGTCGGGGCCCACAAGAGTCCTCGATCGAACGAGTCCAACGCCCATAATGTGGACCCTAGAGGACAATGATACAATTAATGAGCTTGTGTCCTTCTTAAACCATTTTATAAAAAAGGCACACATAATTAAAGCTTACAAAGATTCGACAAAGAAAAATATGCACAGAATTGTTTTCTATAGTTTTAAATAATTCTTTCAGATACAAAATATCTATAACTGTAACGATGTAAATTTATCATTTTGGTATCTATAACTACAAACTGTAGCTTCTTGTAAGTGAATATCGAATCAAATCGATCAACTGGTCAATAAATGGGTCAGCTATTTTGCAAATCCATATCTATTTCTATTATTCACTGAAAATAACATAACATAAAAAAAAACACTGTTAATTGCCATCTGTGAAAATATTTTAAATTAAATATATAAAATATTAATCTCAGTATAGTAATTGTATCACTGCTAATTTTAGTCTTATGTTATATTGCAGTTATCCTAATTACATATTGATTTTCGATCTGTGGTTTGTTTAGGAGCCCTAGGTTACAATGTTTTTTTTCACGGTACGTTTGTACCGGCCGAAAAATACTTTGGAGTATTTATTTTCCGCCATTTAGTGTATAGTAATTGTTTATTTTTCAACTTAGATTTCTAATTTATGTACGTTTGCCTTAATTTCTATATAATTTTGAATATTGTTTTAATATTTCAAGACACTTTGTGTCGGGATATTAATTTATAAGAATGTATTGTATGGCTGTATATACTGAGCTGACTGATGAAATTATTCTCCAAGATAAGAGATTAGGATGTTCATGTACCAGAGGCGGATTTTGGTAAGGACAAAGTGGAGTACCATTTATGCAGTTTCAAATACGTATAATACATGCCTCTATAGACATTTTAAAAGTATATCACTCTAAAATCTGGCTTAACTTGGCCCCCTTTTAGAATTTCTGGGTCCGCATCTAGATACCGGAAGCATGTTTCAACAAAATTTCTAAATAACGAATGCAATATGACATTATTAATTTAACGTTTTAAAAAAGAACTTCGATACCGGCAATACAAATACAAACAGAAAGAATGATAGCTGTTACATTTTGTAAAATAAAGAAAATGCTCACTTTGCAAATGTATATTAAATATTTATGTAAACCTGTAGCATACATGTAGGTTGATAGTCACTAACTATTTAGTGCAACTCTAGAAAAACCAAATTGAATCTATTCAAAATATTATAATAATATTGAGTACATATGTAGTATAACGAAATGAGAGATCAATATTTCAATTAGATTGAAAAATCTATAAATTGTTGCTTTAGAACTGGATGAACTTCTTGCTATATAAAATATATATATTAATGTTATATAATTTATCATTTTATTCACCAATCACCGCAAACTCAAGAAGAACGTCAACCATGGGGAAAATGCAATTACTAGATTCATACTGAAAACTATGTTCAGTAACAAAATAGCTCTATTTTTTTTAAGATTTCAAGATTTTATCTGAACAATCAGATACATATAAATGTGTTACATGACGTCATTATTAATACCATTATAGGGGCGGATTAGTGGGGGCAGGGGGCCGCCCCCCCCCCCCCTTTTTGGGAAAAAATTGGTTGCTTATATAGGGAATCACTGAAGCGTGACTGGAGCGGTCCCCCTCTGAGGTCAGTCAGTGGGTCCCCTCTTATGAAAAATCCTGGATCCGCCACTGCATTTCATAAGCATGCTGATCGAGGTGTTGATGTCCGTTTGATTGTATTGCATACAAATCAACTAGGATGTACTAGTATTCCTGAAACAATTCACCAGGAAATCTTCTTCATCCATATAAGAGATTGGTTCCTTTAACGTTTAAGATCAGCGGGACTATATGCAATACAAATCTATACAATATTTACAATAATCTTTGTTGTAGTTGTGAGTTTAACAAAACCGTTTTTGCTAAACGAATAAAATAATTGGTTTGGCCTATGAAAGATGTTATTGATTTTTGTTGTGCAATTCATTATAATTTTACTGTATCAGCTTTTTTAGATGTAAGAAGAAAAGTTCCGAAATAAAAGATGTAACGTCAGCAAAAATATTCGATCTACGAACATAGTAAAGTCAGATGGTATCCGAATAGAATCTACAATTAACACGAAATGACCCGAGAAATGATTACGCCTACAATTGTTTGTTTATTTTTAGTATCATGACGACGGTACAGGTATATAAACCTCGGATCGCTCTGTGTTCGTCGGAACTCTGACAACTCCCCTTCTGGTCGGTCGTGAAAATGACTGACTGGAAGCGAATTCTTTCGAAGGTGAAAAAACACTAAAGTTGAATAACGCTTACTTCGTAACTCTCTTGAGTTTTTGCGCTCAGGAAACTTCCCGGTTTTTGGGCCCTCACCATTAGCGACCCCGCTAACCCTTTTATGGGCTATGGGGTAGGTGTGGATACCCAAAGACCACAGTGGTACTACTTTTGACCTAAAGTGTTTTACTATTCATTATCGGCAATAGTTTACTAACTGTGGTCTTTGTGGAATAACAACAAACAGGACAAAAGGTAGGTGTTTACAAAAGATTCATAAATCAGGAAGTTGTAATGGTGTGTGCCTACCAAGTAAACAAAGGTAAGAAAAGGGGGGTATTTGATTCTAGCTCAGAATAGTATTGAGAATCTGTTGTTAGGAAGATTTAAAACTCTATTTGAATTTTACTGTAATCTTTTTGTTATTGTTTATTTAAATTATCAATAATAAATCGAAATTCTTTAACTGGCAAAATTCCATAAAGTTTGTTGACGAACTAAAATACAGACCGAAGCAGGAATATAATTTGGTAAGTTCTTTAATTATATCTGTTTATTTATATACTTATTTTAAAAGAAACATTTTACACTAGTACTGATAGACGCTTTTCGGGTAAGTATAAATCCCCCCAAACCGGGAAGGGTTTCCTAGTATGAGTTACGAAGTAAGCATTGTGATTATTCACTTCGGAAGTATTTGTTTCTAGTTTGTCTGTGTTGTCTGTCGAACAGCAGAGGAGTTCATCGAAGTGATACGTACGTGTGTGATTCATAATTTACAGTATGATAAACTGATTGGATTGTTATATAAGCGTTTACATAATTTAAAAAAGGCAATTATTGTTGCATCTTGTACAGGTGTCAACGAATTTCTAGGGTATATGATACATTATTTTTATTTTTTTGAGGAGGCTGATTAAAATATTCAATTTTATATATTTGTACTACATATCTATCATTTCTGCGCATGTCTCACCTAGTTTCCAGTTATTTTAAGAACTCAGAATGTTTTTTTTACTATCCGCACTAAGTAACATTTGAGTTTTTAAAATCACTCGAAACTAGATGAGACATGCACAGTAGTGGTAAATATAAAGTATACATATAAAAAAATAAATATGTTACAAAAACAGAAAGTTCACCAATTAAGCACCTGTGATAAATATAAATGCATATATAGAAACGTTTTCAAAATTTAAATAAGAAAACAATTCGATGAAAATTGTCGTGAGTGTAATGCCCATTCTCTAGGTTAAACCAAAATATGAAAATGTGTATCAATTTTCTTGACTGCCCTAGCATTTAGGGGAAGTTGTATATATTTCTGCATAGAACGAATATCCAATCCAGCGGGTTAGTGTGGAACAAATTAAGCAGGGTCGCATTACATTGACAGTTACTAAGTTTATATATTCTTATATGTGTAATATTTTCCACTTGACGGTAAACTTTACATCAACATCATCACCTATTTGGAACGCTACATTTTTTTAAAGAGTAAAATAGAAATGATTATGTTTCTATAGAAAAACCTTAATTTGTTTCATCTTCACTTCGATTCAAATCGAACGTTAAGCAACCAACACTCATTCAACCGATTTAAATATTTAATTTCGTTTCATTTCAAGTACGGACATTTTTCTTTTATCGTTGATTCAAAGATTTCGTTTATTTATAGAGTGGTGAAAAGTGTCAACTGCAATGTATTATGGTAACCGTCAAGTCCAAACCTAATTCTTGTTTGGCCTTACAAATCTTTTGTAAAGAAATTAAATACCTATAAGAATTAATGACCTTGATCACCAAGGTGAATAAATTTAAACACAAATAGACGCTTTTTCTAAGTCTATTCAATAACTGTTTAATTTGGACACTTAAAAGATAATTTTTAAAAAGTAGGAAACAAAGAAAGCGTAATACAGGTTCTGACGGAGGGGGTTTACATTTTTTACATCATTGGGTAAAATACAAAAAATAGAAAAACAAAAAGAGAAAGAAACAAAAATCATTGAAAGAGAATGATACGGTTTTAAATTTAAATAAAAGAAAACAAGTTAATACAAAAACAAGGATTAACCAGAGAAACGTAAATAAATCTGTGAAGTTTATAAATAAAAAAAAGACCAAAATGACACAAACAGAAACAATTATAGGTCACCGTACGGCCTTCAACAATGAGCAAACCCCATACCGCATAGTCAGCTATAAAAGGCCCCGATAAGACAATATAAAACAATTCAAACGAGAAAACTAACGGCCTTATTTATGTAAAAAAAATGAACGAAAAACAAATTTGTAACACATAAACAAACGACAACCACTGAATTACAGGCTCCTGACTTGGGACCATCTTCGCTAGCCAAGGGTTACGATCCCCTCCGAACCCTTGGCTAGCGAAGATGACTTGGGACAGGCACATACATAAATAATGTGGCGGGGTTAAACATAATAGAATTTATGTAATATACATAAATTCGGTTATTCTAGTGGAAAGTTTTAATATCGTCCGTTGCAGTGCTTTCCTTTATAAATGCATATATAGTCGATAAGCTGTATAGTGGTGACGTCAATTTGACGTTAGCGTTCTTTTCAACTTTGAGCTGCAAGTGAACAAACGTGTAATTACAATACAGAGAGAAGTATTTTGAAAATATCAAGTTGAATTACTATAGTGGATATTAAAGTTGGTATTTTATATATGTATAATAGGCAAAGAGATATAATGGATAATACAAAAAATTGTTTTAATTAAAAAATTGTAAAATAGTTAGAAATTGTTGAATTTCGAAACGGCGTGGCCGCCACGTGGTGCCGAATATGAAATAAAGAAAAAATATTTAATCACAATACGACTTAAGTTAAAGAAATGATATTTTTGTGGTGACTTTATATTTGGTGAATATTTCACCCAGTGATTCTGCTGCGGAAGTAATTATTTCGTAGAACACGACATACTATCAATTCAACAAAAACGATAATACATCGTTTGAACGGCTACAGCTTTAAGATATATTGTCATTGATTAAAGACTTTTTGTTACACACACAAACAAACGAATAAATTTGAAATAAGTAAATAAATAAAATTAATAAAAATAAATTAATAAATAAATATAATTGTGAGTTTCAGTATGTTGAGAAGAGGTACCAGGAAGCGTACAGCATCAGCGAGAGCTGGAGTAAGAAGGACCCCGGTGGTGTCGAAGGGAGTTTCGTCACGGGCGTCAGTACAATCATCTATGACGGTTACAAGGCCTGAGGCTATCTATACTACTTCTGGACATGACGGCGCTGCCATACCAACAACTGCAACATTATCAACGACAAGAATGTTGATGCCAACATTTTCCAGCAATCAGGACAACTCCGTCCACATTCCGGACATGTTATCATGGCAACCAAGACCAGCAATAGACCCCCAGCCAACTGTTGATAACACACAGTTTGTGTCACAAACAGGTAATGTGACCAATAATGATTATGTACAAATTCCCAATAGAATTGAAAGTGTTCATGAGAACCTAGGCATAAATGTAACACAGTCAATTAAAGAAAAAATATTGAAAGGGGAATTCATAGATTTAGCTTGTCTATTAAATAATTCAGTCAACACGGGTTCTGACAAACAAAAGTTGACATGGGCTCAAGGGGAATTCATTTTACAACCCATTTCTCAACAATCAAAAATTACAAATATTGAAAAGTGGACAGATGCTTTCATCATTTTTATTTATATTTATTGTGCTGTGCACGTAAACCGATTTAAGGAATTGTTAAAATACATGCACACAATACGCCTTGGGGCTCAAAGAAACCAAGGTATGGGTTGGAAAAATTACGATGAGCAATATAGACTAAGAAAAGCTCATGAACCATCCAGTTTATGGAGTAATATAGACAATGAGCTTTGGTTGTTATATATGCAACCAGTGAATACTATCTCAAATGTGTCCTTAAATGTATCTAATAGTAATATTCAAGACAGTAGTGGTCATGGGAACAAATGCTATAGTTATAACTATGAGGGAAGCTGTTGGAAAACACCTTGCTTTTATAGCCATTTGTGTTTAAGGTGTAATGGTTCACATCCAATTATAAACTGTCAAAGACAACTGGGAAATGTGAGACCACATGTTGGTAATACACAATATAACACAGGCTCTCAGTTTCAGTTTCGGGCACCCGGGGCTCAGTATAGAGCAGGGCCCCAGTTTCAATTTCGCCCAAGGAGCGCCGAGTCAAGAGTCAGATTTTCCCCAAGAAATGCCACACAGTTCACACAAGCAAGATCTAGACCAAATATCAGAACTATGGCGACTTGGTAGAACCCCTATTAAGATTGGTGTTTTGAAAAATATGCTGAGGGCATATCCGCATGCAGGTGTAGCAAAAGAATTATATGAAGGATTTTTATGTGGTTTTCGTTTGAAATATTCAGGTCCGAGAATTTCTTTTATTTCCAAAAATTTACAGTCGGCAAATTGTCATAAAGTTGAAACGTTGGATAAGTTAGATCAGGAGGTAAAAGCGGGTAGGATGGCTGGTCCTTTTTTAGAAAAGCCGATTTCTACTCTTAGGACTTCTCCTATCGGTCTAGTACCAAAAGAGAAAGGTTGGAGGTTAATATCTCATTTATCATATCCGGAAGGTTCCGGGGTCAACGATTTTATTGATCGCGATGAATGTTCCGTTCAATATGCATCTTTTGATGAAGTTATACAAATGGTCAGCTCACTCGGAAAGTCTGCATTGATTGGGGTACGGGACATAAAGTCCGCTTTTCGTTTGCTGCCAGTGCACCCATCAGATTTTGAATTGTTAGGGATTTATTTTGATGAAAAGTTCTTTGTAAATAAAAGTATGGCTATGGGATGTTCAATTTCATGTAATTTATTCAATAAGTTTTCGACCTTTTTACACTGGTTAGTAGTTGAACGGAGTGGAGTGAAATCACTTGTGCATTATTTGGATGATTTTTTATTTGGAGGCCCTGAGGATACACCGGTATGTCAAATGATGCTAGACATTTTTTCAGATATTTGTGAGGAACTAGGTGTTCCGATTGCTTCGGAAAAATCAGTTGGACCTGTAACATCTTTGAAATTTTTAGGATTGGTCATTGACACTGTTGAAATGGTTGTCAGAATACCACAAGACAAATTGTTAAAGCTAAAGTCTTTACTTGAACCGATTTTGTTGAATAAAAAGATTACACACAAGGACTTAGAATCAGTAGTGGGTTTGATGGCTTTCTGTTCAAGGGCGATTACTTCGTCTAGGGCTTTCCTTCGCAGGTTTTATGATGTCATAGGGTCTATAAAAAATAAAAAGCCTTTTTATTCAATTAGAATAAATAATGATCTCAGAGAAGATGCAAAAATTTGGCTGATTTTTCTGGAACATTTTAACGGAGATTGTTATCTATCAGAAAACACTTGGATAACAAATGAAACGTTGCATTTGTACACTGACAGCTGTGGTAACTCTGATTTAGGTTGTGGTGCATATTTTGATGGTAAATGGGCACAATATAAATGGCCGGAAGCATGGTCAAATATGCCAATCATGAGGGACATTACTTTTTTAGAGTTAGTTCCAATTGTTTTAGCTATGTTTATATGGGCTTCAAATTTCCAAAATCGAAAGATTTTATTTCGAATTGACAATATGGCATTAGTTAGCATTATCAATAAAAGAACTGCCAAGTCGAAGCGTGTGATGGCATTTATTCGCCCCCTTGTTCTTTTTACAATGCAGCACAATATTCAGTTTAAAGCACAACATATTGATGGTTGTAAAAATGAAATTGCAGACTCGATTTCTCGTTTTCAGTTGAAGAGATTCCGGGAACTAGCACCCGGGGCCGAGTCGGTTCCAGAAAACAACCCAGAAGAGTTCAGAGATTTGATATTGAGTTTGAAACAAACAGATTAATTAATTGTTCGCTTGCTCCTAATACAATTCAAGCTTATCAACGAGCTTTAAATGCTTTGGCTAAATTTAGGGATAGTTTTGATTTAGATCATAGTTTTCCAATACCATTGAACCACATTACTCAGTTCATTGCATACATGTCTTGCTTGGACATGGCTCCATCTACGGTGAAATGTTATATTTCAGCCATCAGTTTTTATAATAAGATTAATAATTACGAAGATATGTCTCAATTATTTGTTGTAAGGAAAATGATTGATGGAATGGCAAGGTCAAAGTTAAAGAGACCTGACAGTAGATTACCTATTACTATAGATCTGTTAAAAAATATTATAAAAATTTTGCCCGCATTTTGTAGCTCCAGATATGAAGCTGTCTTATTTTCTAGTGCTTTTTCAATGGGATTTATTGCATTTCTGCGAGTTGGTGAAATGACAACTGCATGTGACAGGGAAGGGTCTAATCATGCCATTAAAATTGAAAATGTGGAGGTTACTAATCATAATATAAAAATATACTTGGCGTCTTCAAAAACAGACCAGCTAGGTCGAGGGACTTCAATTTTTGTGGCCCGACAATCAGATGTTGGAATTTGTCCGGTAAAATTACTGCAAGAATATTTAAAGATTCGACCTCGAATTAGTGGTCAATTATATTGCCACTTTAATGGCTCTCCAATGACTCGATATCAGTTTTCAGGAATTCTAAAACAAGCCCTGGGGTATATTGGTTTTGATCAATCAAAGTATGGGACGCACTCATTTAGAATCGGTAGTGCTACTTCAGCAACTATGCTTGGTTTTTCTGACGAGCAAATTAAAGTAATGGGTCGTTGGAGTTCTGATACTTTCAAAAGTTATATACGAATACCACAATTTTGAATAAATTTCGTTGAATTTGATGGTCAATTTAGTATATTTCATGTCAATACATACATGTATTAAATTGTAGGCCAAGAAGTGTCAGTATGGATAGTAGGCTCATCTTTGATAAGAAATGCATTTGTACACGCAAGAAGTAGAACAGGTGGTGTAAATTTAGGTCTCCATAGAATAGGAGTCAAAATTTGGTGGCAAGGGTATGGTGGCATGGGTTTAAAAGATTTGGAATCGACAATAAAAAGACTGATGAAATATGAAAAAGCGCCGAAATATCTTGTCCTTCATATTGCTGGAAATGATTTGGGGAAGACAAAATTAGGATTTTTAAGGAATGAAATCAAGGCCACCTTGGAGAAGGTACAAAGTTATCTACCGAATAGTTCGATTGTATGGTCTCAGATTTTACCCAGAACAAATTGGCGTCATTCAAAAAGTCAGGATAGCATGATGGCATGCAGAATAAGAATAAATAGTGCCATTGCTTCATTCGTGTTAAAGAATGGGGGACATTATATAAAGTATCCAGATATTCTTCCTAATAGTACTTTTTTAAAGGAAGATGGTGTTCATTTGACTGATCTAGGAAATGACATATTTCTAAATAATTTGCAAGGTGCGCTTGAAATGTTTATTTGTTCTGGTTCTTATACATATCCAGATACATTTGGTACTAGTATGTGTATATCTTAAATAATTTTAAAACAGTATTGGCCACAGTCCTATCGCAGCTTCATCCCCACTTTAGTGGCGGTTGATCCGGTACGGTTGAGTTTGACTATACCGTACCTAATCAATTTGGCAACTTCGCTGCGTGTGATAAACTACAGTTACAGTTGTCTATATTTTAGTGACATTAAAAGTACATTTTGTGGATCGCTGTATCCCAGGATCCAACAGCTAAGTTAGTTGATCGCTGTATCCCAGGATCATACATCTATCTATCTATATATATCTATCTAGTATCTGTAGGTTGCCAGAGGTAACCAAAAAATGATCTATACATCTATGAATCTATACATCTATGAATCTATCTAGTTGAACAATTTATATCGTTGAATCTATATGTGTACATATTTAAATTTGTGTTAATAATAAAAAGCTGTGGTCAATACTGCCAATAAATCTTAGTTTTACAAGCCATCTCGAATAATAGAATTTATGTAATATACATAAATTCGGTTATTCTAGTGGAAAGTTTTAATATCGTCCGTTGCAGTGCTTTCCTTTATAAATGCATATATAGTCGATAAGCTGTATAGTGGTGACGTCAATTTGACGTTAGCGTTCTTTTCAACTTTGAGCTGCAAGTGAACAAACGTGTAATTACAATACAGAGAGAAGTATTTTGAAAATACCCACCCTCCCTCCACCATATATAGTTAAATCATGTAGTTTTGTTTGGGTACTGCTCTTTTGTTCTTTTTATTTTCAGGTACATGTATATACGAGTAGTTAGAGTTCCAGTATGAAAAATTCTCCTCCATTGATGATTTGCCATGTGATGTCAAAAATTGCAGTAGTCAGTTAGATGTTGGTTGTATAGAAACATTTGATCGTTAAAAAGTGAAAAATGTGTTGGCAACTTCGCTGCGTGTGATAAACTACAGTTACAGTTGTCTATATTTTAGTGACATTAAAAGTACATTTTGTGGATCGCTGTATCCCAGGATCCAACAGCTAAGTTAGTTGATCGCTGTATCCCAGGATCATACATCTATCTATCTATATATATCTATCTAGTATCTGTAGGTTGCCAGAGGTAACCAAAAAATGATCTATACATCTATGAATCTATACATCTATGAATCTATCTAGTTGAACAATTTATATCGTTGAATCTATATGTGTACATATTTAAATTTGTGTTAATAATAAAAAGCTGTGGTCAATACTGCCAATAAATCTTAGTTTTACAAGCCATCTCGAATAATGTTGATATATCAAAAACAGAAGTTACGTATAGAGAATAATTATAGACTGAGTGTTTATAAATAATTAAAAAGAAAAGGCGAAAAATTAAAAATTCAACGATAGAGAATAATACGATGCTTATTTATAAACAGAGGCATATTATTGGTAACTTAGTGACATATATTTATGTGATCTATAATTGTACGATATATGGGGTCAGTAAATTCCATATGGGATTAGAGCATATTTAGACCATATATATCGTGGTAGGTCACTTATCATACGTGTACTTTGGTAAAAAAATTATCTTATCGACCATCTTTATATTAACATCCCTGCTCCTTTGTTCTACCAGGAGTGATCTGAGCTGGATGGTCCATACCAGATCACCCCAGCTTCCGTTTCTTTGTTTTGCATGCTTTACTTTGTTTTGTAACATTTTGGCGGGATTGCCTAATCGACAATAAAACTTAGAAATATTTATTGAGAAATACACACTTTCAAAATGTATGTAGAAAAAACAAGTGAAACTGCGAGCTACTGCTCACTGATGATACCACCGCCGCAAGTGGATAATATTAATAGTGTAAAAATATCCAAGTGTTCGGTAAGCAGGAAGTTGTCGAGTGATGACTCCAAAAACGCATCACACACTGTCACAGTATAGCTGACTTAGATAAATCCTGAAACCAAATTTCAGAAATCCTTGTATTGTAGTTCCTGAGAAAAATGCGACGAAAAATATTCATGGGACGGACGGACTGACGGAAGGACAGACAGAGGTAAAACAGTATACCCCTCCTTTTTTAAAGCGGGGGTATAAAAACATTGTCTATACTGGGATTCGAATTCAAGACAATTAGCATATCAAACCACGACACAAAACTCTTCACCAGAAAACCTGAAACACTGGATACTAACTCTCAGTTATATAATTAGATGCACGATATTTTCAAAAATGGGGCGAGTATGCAAATCTTTATTCAGTGGAATTTAAACCCTTTTCACAAATAAGGCGAGTTGTCAGACTGGCGAGTTGACATAGTTTCATATTTAAACATCGTGTTCGGGGATCGAAAAAGGGTAAATACTGCTGAACGGGTCGTTGTCGACCTGGGTACTCCATCAACGTACCCTGGGTACTTTTACTTTCAATGATGGTACCCTGGGTACCGTGTTTTGTCATACACGTACCCTCGTTTGAAATAAAATTCGTCATGGTACCGCGGAGTATTAAACGTACCCTACTCTCGTCTTAAAACCACGTGATTGCTATCGGAACATCTCTGGATGTTGCTGATGTTGTTGATGATGCAAAATGGCGCGGAAAATTAAACAAGAAAATCTTAAGGAGTATTTGGATTCTATTGAAACTTTCAACTTGGCCAATATTATCCGGAAAGGAAGAGAAGTTAAAACAAAATATGTGAAAGCTGAAAAGGGAGAAAATGGATCATGTTCGTTCTCATCTGATTCTGTTTCTGAATCATTGTAACCCCGAATCAAATCCATCGTCCATTTGTTGTTTACAAGTGTAGAATATAATTAAAAATCAACCCACGGGCTAACCAACATCCGACTATTCGGAACTCCTAAGAAATCTCGCTATAAATTTCAAGACTCAAATCGGTACGAAGCTGGGTACGATTATCGACGGAAACGTACCCTATTGGTACCATTCATCCAAAACACGGTACCCAGGGTACCATCATTGAAAGTAAAAGTACCCAGGGTACGTTGATGGAGTACCCAGGTCGACAACGACCCGTTCAGCGTAAATACTATATAGTTATATATAAAGTATATATTATATTCTATTCTACCATATCGTGACCGCCTTCAACATATTGAAGAGTATGTCACAGGGGGAAATTTACAACAAGACATAGATTGAAAAATGTACAATTTAAAAAAAAAAACGAAAAATTAAGAAATATAAATGTTTTTGTATAATAAAGTAAGATGTTATAATGGCTGTGTGGCTTTCTTAATTAAATTTTATGATATGTAAATGCTTTTCGTCTAATTTAAAACAGCTGGGATGTAAAACAGTTACCCCATTCGGACTTGGTGTGTCAGTGTCAGATCACCCTCTGTCCTCCGGCCATCGGGGTGATCTGACACTGACACACCGCATCCTCATGGGATAACTATTACGTAGTATTTAGACTAATGTCGTATCAAAGTGATCAAGAGTATTAAGAACCTATAGCTTCTTCCAATGGTCTGCACAAAAAAACAAATGTCAAAATTACAAATTTTCTGTAATTAGCCAAAGGGTCTGACGGGTCGCAGCAGTCTATTCTATACTGTATATTATTCAAAGTAAGCTTTTTCTTAATCTTCACGCGTATTTCAACCTTTATAGGTTGATATTATATGTTGATGGTCTAAATATAAAGCCTATAGTGATCAGTCTGTCCGTCCTTCCGTCCGTCCGTCCGTAACACTTTAACTTTGTGTCCGCTCCATATCTAGAGAACAATTATGATATCATACTTTATACTTTACATGTTTATTAACCACCACCAGAGGGCGTATCATGATGTATGTACAACTTCCTAGGTCAAAGGTCAAGGTAAAAAAAACCTTTGGTTTCAGTTGACAACCCTGTGTCCTGTGGTGAAGATCGTGTCCGCTCCATATCTAGATAACCGTTATGATTTCAAAGTTTATACTTGACATCCATTTTAACCACCACCAGAGGGCGTGTCATGATGTATGTACAACTTCCTAGGTCAAAGGTCAAGGTAAAAAAAACTTTGGTTTCAGTTGACAACCCCGTGTCCTGTGGTGAAGATCGTGTCCGCTCTATATCTTGAGAACCGTTATGATTTCAAATATTAAACTTGACATCCATTTTAACCAACACCAGAGGGTGTGTCATGATGTATGTACAACTTCCTAGGTCAAAGGTCTGTCTGTCTGTTGATCTGTCCATCGCTTACAAACTTGATCCACACTATATTTTGAGAGGACAGCTGTTATTATTTCATACTTTATACCTGACAAACATTTTCAACTTAACATATATATTAACCAACACCAGAGAATGTGTCATAATGTAAGCATCCTAGGTCAAAGGTCAGTCCGTCGGTCTGCCTATCCGTTCGTTGTTCTTAACAAATTGTGTCGGCTCTACCTCTCGAGAACTGTTAATATTTCATACTTTATACTTGGTGGGTCATAATATATTGAAGGCATAATTCTAAAAATATGTGACAAATATCAATTGGGCAGCACCTTTAAACATATTGTTCAAACATCAATCCATATATCCAGAAGTCACCTTAGAGTAGTCAACAATGAGTTCACATCATGCAGTCATATCAATATTATACTATGTAAGTAAGTTGAGAATATTTATCAGTTTTAACCTAAAATCTAAGAATAAAATCTCACATGAGACTATGTAATAACTTCAAATAATGCTTCATATCAGATTATCCATACAACTTATTTACCCCACGTTATTGACAGCGGGGCCCACAGAGATGGCTCCCATCTCAATGGTATCTGGTTCAGTATAACTATCACATAAACTTAATTATGATAAACAAAAAAATATATGTCAAGATCATATTTATATATCGAGCGAGAAACACATGAACACCTTCCAAATGAATCATTCAATACAATAAAAAAAGATGAGCTATTGATTATACATATAGTTTTCTAAGAAACTACCAGAAACAGTCTTAACCAAGAGAACTAAACATTCATTTGACCAATCATCCATGAAAATGGGATCAAGGTCAAATGAACCACGCCAGGCAGACATATACAGCTTACAATCCTTCGGAAGTTCCATATAACAGATATATTTGATATATTGTTTATAGTTAAAGAAAACACAAAAACTTAACACTTCAGAGCGATGAACCGTGAAAATGAGACCAAGGCTAAATATAACCTTTGAGCTGACATGTACATCATAAAATGGGGAATGTGTCAAAGAGACAACAACCCCACCATAGAACAGCCAAAAGACAACAGTAGAAGGTCACCAATAGGTCTTCAAAGCAGCAAGAAACTCCCACACCCGGAGGCGTCTTTCAGCTAGCACCTTAAACAAAATTTATATACTAGTTTAGTGGTAAAGGACGTCATACTAAACTCCAAATTATACACAAGAAACTTCAAATTAAAAATCATACAAGACTAACAAAGGCCAGAGGCTCCTGACTGGGACAAGCGCAAAAATGCGGCGGGGTTAAACACGTTTTTTATACCTCTACCCCCTAACCTCTAGCCAATGTAGAAAAGTAAACGCATAACAAAAACACACAGTAAAATTCAGTTCAAGAGAAGTCCGAGTCCAATGTAAGAAGAGCTAACAAAAGAAAAATAAACAAAGTGACAATAATACACAAATATCAACAGACTACTGGCAGTGTTTGTCATGCCAGCTCCAGGCCTCAATTAAACTGATTGCAAGAGTATGTTTTCATCATATGAATATCAGACAAAATCCTTCCCGTTATATATAATTAGGGGTTAAGTATTATACCATTTCAAAATATATTCGGAGAACAAAACCCGTGGCATGCCAACAACTGTTTTTCAAATAAATGTGTTTAATTCCGATGCAAATACCCTATAAGTGAATCAATATTAAAGCCAAAATATGCAATCTTTAATGACCTGGCAACAGTATCGTAACTATATCCCTTCTTATTAAGTCAATTTAAAGGTTTTGTTAGCATCTGAGGTGAATACTGACATTTTTGTGCTTTGTAAAGAATAATACCATAACAGATTGGATGTGGAATACCTGAACGTATAAGGAGTCTGCATGTTGAGTTATATTTACGAATTATTTCCTGGTACCGTTGATAGAACATGTAGAATTTGGTAAATGTATTTGAGTAGTTTGCGATATCGAAAACCCTAGCCTGGTGTTATAATTTTTCAGTTATACATGAATTTCTCTCGTTAAGATCTAAAGCGTTGTTACATACACGAGCGAATCGTACAAGTTGAGATATATACACACCGTAAGATGTTGACAAGGGAACGTCACCATCTAATAAAACATGGATAATTAACGATAGGAAATGAAAAATCATCTCTTTTAACATATTTTATTTGTATTACACTTCCCGTTAATGATATAGATATCAAGATCTGGTAAATGGCAGTGGTCATTGTTATTATTAAGAGCCAAAATATCATCCAAATATTTAAAAGTATAATTATTTTTTTGTATCAGATGTTGTTTCGATGTGTCTTTGTTGATTTTAGTCATAGATTGTAACTGATAGTAATACAAAATCATGTCCGCAATAAGTGGTGCACAGTAAGTCCACATTGGAATTCCGATAACACGACGATTTACGGAAACTTCAAAGCGAACAAAAATGTTATCTAGTAAAAATTCAAGGACATATATAGTATCACAGCATGTCCAATTGACATAGTTTTTGGAAAGATTAGAACTTGTTCTAAATCTTTACAAAGGCACTGGCCTCCCCAACAACACGACAGGTTAGCAACTGTCACACTGAAAAATAGTTCCCTATGGTTCTCAATTATGAACACATAATACACATATGAACTGAAAAAAAATGGTATATTATTTGGAGCAGTTCATCCAAAAATGTATGTAACTAAGGTGTGTTGATGAGCAGGCTTTTTTATAACATTTTGATTAGGTAATTGGGTATTGATATAGTACCATAATGATTGACAACTGTCATTATCACAAAGCAATCAGAGACAAGGTGGACATTTAATCACAATACCCCACCTCCTAAACAGTCGATCAAATTGACCATATTACTTATCAACCTCAATCTTACATAATTAAAACCTTCAATATACATCTTCAATATCCAAATATTTGACCTCATAATTGAATACACAAATGTATAGTATATATAATAGATTTTTGATATATATTAGGATGATGTATTTATTTATTGCCTATTACTTTTGATCTACAATACATAAAGTGATTCAGTAAATTATGTCTGAAAGATAAATGATCAATGGATTAACCAGATCTTTAAAAAAAAATGAAATATGAATATAAATATGACTATATAAAAGCTATTCAAGTAAGGCTTATAATTTACTTGATAAATTTCCAATAATCATCTGTACTTCATTAACAGATAATATTTTTACCTTGTATTCTTTTTTTGAATTATTGAAATGTAGGAAAAAGAAATTATATTGTGCCTTTATAGATTTTGAGAAGGCTTTTGACACTGTATGGCGAGATGGTTTGTTTTATAAAATGTTGTTAAATAATATAAATGGTAAGATGTATAAGGTTATATCTAATATGTACTGAGCCAAGGCTCCGTGTTGAAGGCCGTACTTTAACCTATAATGGTTTAATTTTTAAATTGTTATTTGGATGGAGAGTTGTCTCATTGGCACTCACACCACATCTTCCTATATCTATGTGATACTAAATCTCGTATATCATACAATAATTGTAATTCAGAATACTTTGCTTGTGACAACGGCGTACGACAAGGAGAAAACTTATCACCTTTCCTATTTTTTTTATTTTTAAACGATTTAGAAGATTTCTTGGTTAGTAAAAATATTACAGGACTTAAAACCTTATCAGAAGACCTTGAAAGAGAATTAGAAATACTTCTAAAACTTTTTATCATATTATACGCAGATGACACTCTGCTGTTGGCCGAAACAGCACAGGATCTGCAGACGCAACTCAATGCCTTTCATGACTATTGTAAGGTTTGGAAACTGAAATAAATGTTGACAAAACTAAAACCCTAGTATTTGGTTTGGGACGTTTGCCAAAAAATCTCCAATTTACTTATAATGGCATAAGCATTGAGTTAGTAAAGCAATTTAACTATTTGGGTATTGTTTTTACTAAAACAGGAAACTTTAATATGACTAAAAAATATTTATCCGATAAGGCCTTAAAAGCCATGTACGAAGTCCTGAAAATAGGAAGGATGTATCAGCTTTCTGTTAAATGTCAGCTTGACCTTTTTGACAAAATGATCAAGCCCATTCTATTGTATGGGTGCGAAATATGGGGCTTTGGTAATAATGATATCCTGGAAAAGATTCATTTAAAATTTTGTAAAATTCTTTTAAACTTGAAATCCTCAACGCCAAATTATATGGTTTACGGGGAACTAGGTCGTCATCCGATCGAAATAGATATTAAAGTTCGAACAGTACTATTCTGGGCAAATTTGATATCCGGTAAACAAGCAAACTTTTCCTTCATTTTATATCAACTTTCTCGTCATATGAACGAGCACGATAATGTCCAGATAAAATGGATCCTGTTTATACAAAAAATATTTCAAGATTGTGGTTTCTCATACATATGGGAGTCACAAAATTTTGTTAATAAAGAATGGTTAAAAAAACTGTTATAAAGCAGAGATTGCTAGATCAATATATTCAGAACTGGAATTCCCTCATTCAAAATTCACCAAAAGGTATTAACTACAAAATTTTTAAGAAAAACTTGGAATTCGAAGAATATTTTAATATTTTGGACTTCAAAGACGCTATTGTTTTTTGTCGATTTAGAACGACTAATACTTTACTGCCGATTGAAACAGGAATATGGCAAAACGTGATCAGAGAAAACCGCTTTTGCAGTCTATGTAACAATCGACAAATAGGTGACGAATATCATTCTATGAAAAAATTTTAAAATTGTTTGTATGCACATTGAACATCAAATTTATGTGACGTATATAATTTTTCTAACGTCAGACACTCAAATCAATCCATGTGTTCTTAGACAGTAGATGTTATTGTGTCCTGTTAAATTGTTCCCTTTAAAAAGTTTTGGATTCTCATATATTCTATGTTTAATTTTTGGACTAGTTTGAATCTCGGTCTATTTCTGTAATTTATTCTTACAGACTTTTGATTTTTTAACCCTGTATGCGTACATTGCCTATGTAAATTTAAAAATTGTTTGTATGCACATTGAACGACAAATTTATGTGACGTATATAATTTTTCTGACGTCGGACACTCAAGTAGATCCATGTGTTCGTGGATAGGTTTTTGTGTCCTGTTAAATTGTTCCTTTTAAAAGTTTTGGATTCTCATAAATTCTATGTATAACTTTTGGACTAGTTTGATATCTGTAATTTATTCTTACATACTTTTGATTTTTTAACCCTGTCTGCGCTCATTGCCTATGTAAAATTTAAAATTGTTTATGATCCAGGTACTTTGGATAACTATTGTATGCACATTGAACGACAAATTTATGTGACGTATATAATTTTTCTGACGTCAGACACTCAAATCAATCCATGTGTTCGTAGATAGTAGATGTTGTTGAGTCCTGTTAAATTGTTATACGATGATGACTGATGTTCCCATATTTTGACTATTTTATTGATTGTGACTGTTTATTTAACGCATCATGTAAATGTAACGGAATTTGATGAGACTGTTATTAAAGTGAGAGGGTTAGCGCTATAGAACCAGGTTTAATCCACCATTTTCTACATTTGAAAATGCCTGTACCAAGTCAGGAATATGACAGTTCTTGTCCATTCGTTTTTGATGCGTTTTGTTTTTTGATTTTGCCATGTGAGTATTTTTGTGATTTTACTTTTTATATTTGAATGCAATTTTTTCCATCAAAAACGCAAAGAGTTTTTAACTGAATATTTTACAAAACGGCAAAATACAGTTAAATTCTCTGAACTTATGTCAAGTACAAGAAAACCAGTTCTGAAGAAGCTTTGTTCTTTTATAAAAAATATAAATACTAGTGTTTGTACTCCTGGCTTGTAACTTTTGTAACCTCTCTCGCTTGTTTTGTACATATTGTAAATATTTATTGTTGTATTTGTTATCTCTGTACCGATGTAATGCATTGGCTTTATGAGAATAAAAGATATATTAACAATTTAGATTAGTTCACTTATTTTTAAATCATCAGGGAATTGGCTTGAAACAGAACTTTTTAATTAAAACAAACCATTGTTTATTTATTTATTCCCCATCAATCACTATGTCTATTTTAGTCATTTGCATTTTTATTAGAAGTGCATATATATTGTTGCATGCGCAATCAAGAGAGAATCCAAATTTTTAATAAAATAAGTGTTTTAATTTGTTTACCTTGAAAAAGTACATTTTCAATGCCCTTTGCTGAAAAAATACTTTATAAATTGATCAGAAGGCACTCTACAACGTGTAATCTTCAATGTCATATAACCCATGTTTCAACTTACAAAATGCCCCAAAAAACATATTGATTATGTTTAATGACACTTGAAAGTTCTTAGCTGTTTGGTCTAGATTTTATGTCTAACAAAGAAATGTTTGATTTGCAATTGTTTATTTTTTTTGAAACATGTTCAGAACAGGCAACATTATTTGGATAAGATATAAACTGCAGTTTAAATAAAATTGTGCAAATTAAGAGATCCATATTATTAAATTAAATGAGCTCATGTCAATCTCATACTGGAAAAACACTTTCCTCCTTAAGACTTGCTATTAATGTAATTTTCAGCAATGGTGCTTTATTAATGTTCATTTCCCCCCACCATACCTTAATATGATTTTTTTCAAACTACTTTTCTAATCTTTTCATGAGTGATATCCATCACTTTGATCGTAATTAATTGCTAGAAGAATATGAACTAAAAGAGTTTGAACATATTTGTATTTGTTTTTAGAGATTATAACACAACTTTGACCGCCGTACTACAAAATTTGACATTTTACCTATTGTGTCTGTTTTATTTGTTTACACATCGTGGTCAATATAACGGAATTGTATGCGACTTTCATGCAGGTGAGAAGTTTAGCTAGCTTTAAAACCAGGTTTCATCCACCATTTTCGACATAACATATAAAATTTAGAATGGTAATGAGGAATTTGTCAAAGAGATAACAACCCAACCAAAGAGGAGACATTAGCCGAAGGCAACCGATGGGTCTTCAAAGCAACGAAAAAATGCCACACCCAGAGGTGATCCTCAGGTGGCCACTAAATAGAATTGTGTACTAGGTCAGTGAAAATAGACGTCGCACTAAACTTCAAAAAATAGAAATTGACTAAGATTAAAACACATACAAAAAAAACAAAGGCCGGAGGCTCTATTTTTGAACAGGCGCAAAAATGCGGTGGGGTTAAACTTGTTTTGTGAGATCTTAAACCACCCCTATACTCCTAGCCAATGTAGATAAAGAATCAATACGCACAGTTAAACTCAGCAGAAATGCCTGTACCAAGTCAGAAATATGACATTTGTTATCCATTCGTTTGATGTGTCTCAGCTTTTGATTAGGGACTTTCCGTTTTGAGTTTTCCTCGGATTTCAGTATACTTGTGATTTCACTATATACCATTCACCAATGAAAATAAGACTATTTGGTCATAGCATTTGAAAAACAAATTCAATAAACATAATAGAACGTTGCAAAATTAAATATAACTAGAGGCTCTTAAGAGCCTGTGTCGCTCACCTTGGTCTATGTTCTTAAACCATTGTGGTGATGTCAGCCTATTCGTTTACCGTGGATTCTTTTTCTAGAATCAACTCTTCCTAAATCTGTCGCTGAAATGGACTCACCAGATTATATTCTATTGTTTCTTTGTGTATCCACCGGGCTCATGGTTTCTTTTTCGGGAATCAACGCTTATCCATGATTGTATCTATATCACATATTCAACAAAGAAAACAGATGGATTTATGACAAAATTGTGTTTTGGTGATGGTGATGTGTTTGTAGATCATACTTTACTGATCATTCATGCTACTTACAATTTTCACTATCTTTAATGAACTTGGCCCTTTAGTTACAGAGGAAAACATTTTGTAAAAACTTAACCAAAATTTACCAAATTAATGAAAATTGTTAAAAATCGACTGTAAAGGGCAATCACTCCTTAAGGGGTCAACTGACCATTTTGGTAATGGTTTGATTTAGTTGAAGATCTTAATTTGTTGAACATTATTGTTGTTTACAGTTTATCTAGATATCTATAATAGTATTCAAGATAATAACCAAAAACGGCTAAATTTCTTTAAAAAATACCAATTGGGAGCAGCAACCCCACAACCAGTTGTCCAATTCATCTGAAAATTTCAGGGCAAATAGATATTTACTAGATAAACAAGTTAACCCCTTTGTAAGATTTGCTTTAAATGCTTTGGTTTAACAGTTATAAGCCAAAACCTACATTTTACCCATATGTTCTATTTTTAACTATGGCGGCGCTTTTGGTTAGTTGGCCGGGTTACCGCACACATTTTTAAAACTAGATACCCTGATTCTGATTGTGGCTAATTTTGGACGAATTTAGTCCAGTAGTTTCAGAGTAGAAGATTTTTGTAAAAGATAACAAAAATTTCCGAAAAAATGGTTAACAAGAGTGCACACGCTGAAATGTCTCGCCTTCTTTACTAATCATTGATATTATGTTGATAGACCTAACTATAAAGCTTTTAATTATTACAACTGTCACATAAACTCAACATAAACCAAATTAACGAAACATTGATCAATGAACCCAGAAAACGAGGTCAAGGTCAGATGAACCATGCCAGGCAGACATGTACAGCTAACAATTCTTCAATACAACAAATATAGTTGTCTTATTGCTTATAAATTAAGAAAAACTGACCAAAACACAAACACTTAACACTTAGCAATGGACCGTGAAAAAGAGGCCAAGGTCAAATAAACCCTGCGTAACAGACATATAGATCATACAATATGTCCATACACCAAATATACTTGACCTAATGCATAAAGTATTAGAAAAATAGACAAAAACTCAAAACTTAACTTTGACTACTGAACCATGAAAATGAGGTCAAGGTCAAATGACACCTCTCAGCTAGACATATACACCTTACAATCATTCCATACACCAAATATAGTAGACCTATTGCATAAAGTATAAGAAAAAACAGACCAAATCACATAAATTTAACCATAACCACTGAACCATGAAAATGAGGTCAAGGTCAGGTGAAACCTGCCAGTTGGACATGTACACCTTACAGTCCTTCCATACACCTAATATACTTGACCTATTGCCTATAGTATCTGAGATATGGACTTGACCATCAAAACTTAACCTTGTTCACTGATCCATGAAATGAGGTCGAGGTCAAGTAAAAACTGTCTGACGGGCATGAGGACCTTGCAAGGTACGCAAATACCAAATATAGTTATCCAATAACTTATAATAAAAGAGAATTTAACATTACAAAAAATCTGAACTTTTTTTCCAAGTAGTCTCAGAACCATGAAAATGAGATCAAGGACATTGGACATGTGACTGACGGAAAGTTCTTAACATGAGGCATCTATTTACAAAGTATGAAGCATCCAGGTCTTCTACCTTCTATAATATATAGCTTTTAAGAAGTTAGCTAACGCCGCCGCCGGATCACTATCCCTTTGTCGAGTTTTCTGCAACAAAAGTTGCAGGCTCGACAAAAATGACTATTAAGGGCAATAACTCCTTATTATGTCAGATTTGCTCTAAATGCTTTGGTTTCACAGTTATAAGCCAAAATATCAGTTTTATCCCTATTTTTTTATATTTTTAGCCATAGCGGCCATCTTGGTTTGATTGGCGGGTCACAGTACACAATTTTTTTTTTAAACTAGATACCCCAATGATGATTGTGGCCAAGTTTGATTAAATTTGGCCCAGTAATTTCAGAGAAGATTTTTGTATAAAAGTTAACGATGACGACGACGGACGACGGCCGCCAAGTGATGAGAAAAGCTCACTTGTCCCTTTGGGCCAGGTGAGCTTAAAATGAGGTCAAGATCAATAGTTAGCCTTACTTTACTGTAACTTAATAAACATGAAAGTGAGGTCAACGTCACATGCACTCCTTCTTAGTTTTACAATCATATAGTACACTTAAGAGAGTGGTCCAATTGATTATGATAATGGAGAAATGAATCAAAACCTAAAAACCTAACCTAAACAAAAATAAGGTCAAGGTCAGATGAACACTGCCAGATAGATATTATCACCTTTTAATCATTGCAGAAACCAGTTCTCATGCTCAGTGGCTAATTTAAGTAACATGATTGAGTAATGTGAAAAATAGACCAAATAAAAACTATCGAAATTATATAAATCCTATAATCCACAATCAACTTCATTGTTTAATAAGTTTGTAGTTTAACAAATTTCACTCATTATAGCTGTTCATGGTTTCAAAACTTATATTACAATTGACTATTAAAACAGTATAATATACTATATATTTTATTATATTTATTTGCAATTTGGACAGTTATTTACATTAAAACAATTAACTTAGCAAACATTAAACACTGTGAATGACGTTATGATTTCGTCAGTTATAACAATCTTAAGCTTCAAAATGTTGTTTCTAAATTTCTTGTTCAAGTTCAATACTTGTCACATGTAGCTTCATTGGAAAGTTATATCATTAGAATGTTCTGTTCTAATATTCATTTGTAAGACAGATTGAATGTTGACATGTATATGCCCGCACTGTCACAGATAAAACAAGAAGATTTATTATTATTAAGACAAATAGATATTGAATCATTCAGTCCATCTTCTTTTCTAATAAGTACTTTACTATCCTTGCCATTTTTTGATATAACTATTATTCTACAAGAGAACCGGTCTGCTACAATAATGTTACCGTAAGTATCTGTACAGAGTCCTCTTGGTCCTTTTAAATCGTGTTTATATTGCCAGATCTGTTTACCTGATTCATTTAACCAGTTTGTTGGATATTGATATTGACTCTCCTTGCGCGTCCCTACTCACACTTGTTTCTCTGTTAATTGTTAATTTACTTTTAACAACCTTCACTTCTCCAAAGGACTTTAATGATTTTATCTCCCTGAGTATTATTTCTATCTCATCATTTTGCTCTATTTTGATGTCAACTTCACAGGATATCTCATATTTCATTTTTTCTATATCTTCAACATAGCGTTGACACTGATGTACTACTTGTTCTATCTGATGAACTCCTAGAAATGACTGAAGTTTTGAAGCATGAACTTTGACTATATGCAAATCACCTTGTATTTCCTTTAAACTCTTCTTTTTTTCTTCAATTTCAGTAATGAAACCTGTTAATTTTGCTTTCTCCTCACTCCATACAGTATCTGCTTCTTTGTATATTTTTTTTTCTAGCTGATCTAAATGTTTATTGATTTCCTTCCGAAGTTTACTGATTGATTCCTTTATGCTTTTGTATTGCTGTTCTCCTTTTTTAATGTTTTTTGTTTTTTTGTCAGCTGTTGTATTAAGGAAAAGTAAGATGGAGTTAATATGCTTTTCGACAGATGCTTTGTTTTGTTTTATCTTGGTTTTCTCTACTACACTTGTTAAACTTTTTATTCCAGTGCACTTTGAATGATGAGTTGAAACACATTCATCACAGCAAGGTAGTAAATGGCTTGGACAGTACAAATTGAATTGTTGATCATGTGCGTCACACTTTGTTTTGATAGCTCCAATGGATGGTTTGCAGCTTTTATAGGTTTGAATATCAATGGTCTTGTGATCACGAGTTGATCCAAATTTTTTATGATGACCGGAACATGTTGAGCACAATCCTTCATTACAGTTATAACACCAGATGCCAGCTTTATTGTTTACCTTTTCCTTTGTACATGGTCCACATGGTACAGGATAACTTGATGTAGAAGCCATGACCTAAACAGAGATATAACCTTGTCAATGATTTAAAACCCTACAATTATCTCTATCTATAATGAACTTGGCCCAGTAATTACAGTGGAAAATAGTTTCTAAAAATTTACAAAAATTTACAAAAAATTTACAAAATTGTTAAAAAATAACCAAAAACTTTAAAATTTCGGGCCTTAAAATTACTTATTTTGGGGCAGCAACCCAACAACGGTTTGTCTGTTTTATCGGAAAATTACAGGGCAGATAGATCTTGACCTGATAAAAACCATTTAACCTCATGTAAGATTTGCTCAAAATGCTTTGGTTTCAGAGCAATAAGCCAAATTCTACATTTCACCCCCTATGTTCTATTTTTAGCCATGGCGGCCATCTTGGTTGGTTTTGGCAAGGTCAGGCCACACAAGGTAGAGCGCAGTTTTATACGACCGCAGAGGTCGAACCCTGAGCAGTTGGGGCAAGTATGAACACAACATTTCAGATTGATACAGCTCTGAATTTGAATTGTTATTAAATAGTTGACACAACATAGATTTCTGACACAGAATGAATGAACTTAAAAACTTTAAAAATTTTAACGGACATTTTTTTTAATTATCTCAACTTGTACGATTCGCTCGTGTGTGTAACAATGTTTTAGATTTGAACAAGAGAAATCTTCTTTATAAAGCACAAAAATATCAGTATTCACCGCAGAAATTAACAAAACCTTTAAATAGCCTTATTAAGAAGGGATACAGTTACGATACTGTTGTCAGGTCATGAAAGATTGCATATTTTGGCGTTAATTTTGGTTCACTTATAGGGTCTTTGCATCGGAATTAAACACATTTAATCAAAAAACAGTTGTTGGCATGACACGGGTTATGTTCTTCTATTATATGTTATGATGGTATGATACTAAACCCCTAACGGGAAGGATTTTGTCTGATATTCATATGATGAAATCATAATCTTTCAATCAGTTTAATTGAATTCTGGAGCTGGCATGTCAGTTAACTGCTAGTAGTCTGTTGTTATTTATGTATACTTGACATTTTGTTTATTTTCTTTGGTTACATCTTCTGACATCAGACTCGGACTTCTCTTGAATTGAATTTTAAATGTACGTATTGTTATGCGTTTACTTTTCTACATTGGCTAGACGTATAGGGGGAGGGTTGAGATCTCATAAAAAATGTTTAACCCCGCCGCATTTTTGCGCCTGTTCCAAGTCAGGAGCCTCTGGTCTTTGTTAGTCTTGTATTATTTTAATTTTTGTTTCTTGTGTACAATTTGGAAATTAGTATGGCGTTCATTATCACTGAACTAGTATGTTTAGGGGTCAGCTGAAGAACGCCTCCGAGTGCGGGAATTTCTCGTTACATTGAAGACCTGTTGGTTACCTTCTGATGTTGTTTTTTCTATGGTCGGGTTGTTGTCTCTTTGACACATTCCCCATTTCCATTCTCAATTGTATTTACCTATTATGGTCCAATATCCAAAATATAAATACATTGTTAGATTCAGCATATCATAGAACCCCAAGAATTAAATTTTTGATGAAATCAAATAACGTTCACTTCTAAATTCTTTCGATGTGGGCCAATTTGACAACCAGGCCCAAATATTAAAAATCTAAATACATGGTTAGATTCAGCATATTGAAGACCCCATATATTCGATTTTTGTTAATTTTTTTACCTTTTGGACATTAATGTAGACCAATTTGAAAACGGGACAATACTATGCAATTGAATATTTCTTGCTCTTGCGCAAAACTACAATTGAAAGTTTCTTGCTATTGCGCAAAATATTGTGCAATTAGATATTTCTTGGTAATGCGTAATACTGTGCAATTGAAAATTTCTTAAGAAGTTTTCTTGCTATTGCGCAACACTGTAATAGAAAATGTCTTGCTATCGCACAATACTGAATATAATAATGTTGGACCCCGATTTTGACCAACTTGAAAACTGGGCCCATAATTAAAAATCTCAGTACATGTTTAGATTCAGCATATCAAAGAACCCCAAGAAAGCATTTTTTGTTAAAATCAAGCTAAGTTTAATTTTGGACCCTTTGGACCTTAATGTAGACCAATTTGAAAACAGGACCAAAAATTAAGAATCTGAATACACAGTTAGATTTGGCATATCGAAGAACCCCTATCATTCATTTTTTGAAGAAATCAAACAAAGTTTAATTTTGGACCCTTTTGGACCCTAATTCGTTGGGACCAATACTCCCAAAGTCAATCCAAACCTTCCTTTTGTGTTCATAAACCTTGTGTTAAAACTTCATAGATTTCTCTTTACTTAATTTATTGTACAAAAAACAAGAACAAATATGCTTATTTTGGACCTTTTTTTAACCCTTCATTCTTAAACTGTTGGGACCAAAACTCCCAAAATCAATCCAAACCTTCCTTTTATGGTCATAAACCTTGTTTTTAAACTTCATAGATTTCAATATACTTTTACTAAAGTTGTAGTGCGAAAACCAAATGTCTTTTTACGACGACGACGACGACGCAGCTAACGTCATACCAAGGATTTGTATAGTACTATTCAAATCCTTGGTAATACCAATATATGACCAAAACATTTTCAATTTTTTCGGTTGTATAAAAATATAAAAGAGAGCTTAATTAATATCTAAAAGGTTTTTCAAAATCTGACATAGTTAATAATGACAAATAAATTCAAAGGTTTGAGAGACGATCTTTCTTATTGTTAATTACAGTTTTATTATATAACCAATCCTATTTATCTTCATAATAATAAAATTCTCTGTAAAGTTTTTGTCATCTTCAATTCAAAAGACCCAATCTCACTTTAATTTTCCTCCCTTTCTTTTTTTATATATTTTGTTATCCTCTGAAAGACGTTATAATTAAACTATACCTGCATTAACATACTAATTCATGTCTTAATCCAAACTGCAATAGAAACATATGTGGTGAAAAGAGAAATTCTTATGAACCACATCAATATTTGATTACAGGATGTTCTAAGGATAATCATTTTTACTAGCAGATGATTGTATATTAATTTTCTATATTTCCTGGTCTATTTTAGACATTTAATCACTAATTTGACATTCATATATAAAATAGTTTTGCTTATGAATAATTTAGATTATAATTGTATAGTAATGCCTTTTATATACACACGTGTACTAGATTTGAGGGTTAATCACTTAATTTGCTAATGACAATGATTTTTCTACAGTAAATGCTGTATGCAGCAAGCTTGAATTTGGCAAATGCAAAATTAATAATAAACAAATCACATTAACATTCAGATTATCTTCAAGCTAATATTTGTCTTTTTGCGTTGTAGGTTTCCTGTCCCTCAAAAGATGAGCAGTAATAAAATTAACAGTACCAATGTTTCTTGCACCAGATGCGCATTTGCAAATACATATCTCTTCAGTGATGCTCGTGTCCAAATATTTGAAATCCAAAGCTTATAAAAAAGATGAAGAGCTATAATCCAAAAGGTCCGAAAAGTATAGCCAAATCAGTGAAAGGAATCAGAGCTTTGCATGAGGGAGATACATTCCTTAATTTGTAATAATTTCTAATATTTTGTAACAGTAAATTTTAATAACACAAAACAATCCGTATGTTCATGCCAGTACAGAAGTATCGAAGTACTGGCTACTGGGCTGATGATGCCCTTGGGTACTAATAGTCCAATAGCAGAGGTATCGACCCAGTGGTAGTAATAAAATTAACGGTACCAATTTTTCTTGCACCAGATGCGCATTTCGACAATACACGTAACTTAATTTCAATATACCTATTAAATTATATTTCCAGATCCATTGAATAGAATTATCCAATCTTTAAATGTGCAACAGATACAATGTACTAAGCAATTATCAAAATTTCACTTTACAACCATTATTACAGTTACTGTATTCAGCAACTATATCGCAAAATGCGACGGAGTTGTAAATGCAATAATTTAAACTCGCATCTTGAAATATTTTATTTGATTTAACCAGGATTTCTCAAAATCATAAAAATTACAATCGCATTTAAGTCTAAAATGATAAAATCGCAATAATAAATGTACGCAATAATTTCTAAATTCACAGCACCTGATAATTAAGTACCTTTTTTTAAATTTAGAACAATCTTATTCTCATTACTAAATCATCTTACCTTGCATAAAGATATTCCTAAGACTAGTAAAATAGTTTTACATCAAAATTTCTACTAAATTCCGTCTCAGATCAAGTATTACTTAACAATCTGCCAGAAACAGGCTAAACTTAATTTGATGTTTATAAATTTGCAGTGTTATATAACAGTTCTGCACATTATAGCAACTAAGAGGCCACTTTGATGTAAAGAAACAGCACCGAACCACGGAAGGTAGACACACTATTATGAAGGACTTTGTAATTCTTTAAGGAGGTTTGCTACTCTGATTCAAAATAACAAGCTTTTCAAAACACTAGTATATATTGATAGGGGATATATAAAGGAACCAAAAAAGCAAAAAAAAATATAGGTCAATGTGCTTGTCTTCGAGATATTAGCCATTGAAATTTTGGCGGGAAAATGTTCTCTCTTGACTTTTCGTAGCTGTATCATTGACAAGTTTATCACAGTGTACAAGCGGACAGTGACACAAAACGGAAGTTGCTGATCTGTCCGACGGCGATCGGCTCGTTGTTTTTCAAAAAAATATAGAATATCAACACAAAGTGTCCCATAATGGATTGTTCAGCAGCTCAAGGTAAGTGAATAACTACAATGATGTATTTTTGACCATTTAAAGCTTATTTTATGCTTTTAGCATCAACCGTCTTTTTAAAATAACTCCTGATCATGAAGAGGGGTCAAAATTTTGCGATTTTTCGAGTCATAAATCTTAACAAAACTCCGAAGTTTCTTAGTATGGATAGTAAAATTTGGTATTTCTCTAAGTTTCTTAGTATGGATAGTAAAATTTGGTATTTTCTCTGGGTCGTTTAAATCACTCGAAACTAGATGAGACATGCACAGAAGTGATAGATATGTATTATATATGTAGAAAATTGGATATTTTAATAAAAAAAAAAAAAAAAAATCTGTATCATAGACCCAAGCGCCTGTGGTTGCCACCGTATGTTTTCATACTGTCCGATTCGTTGGTCATATTCCTGATCGATATCTTAAGCAAAAGTAAGATTGAAACATGCAATTTATCCACATTCATGACCGATTTCCTAGGAAATATCAACATTTATAAAATGTTACTGATTATTACATATAAAAAGCATTGTTAATGCATGCACATGAAAATTTAATATACGTTTCTCTAGTTTGTTTTAGGAAAATGGGGCACGTAGGTGATTTTTATGGTATATTTATTCATACATTCATGTGGAACATTGTTATTTTTATCACTTAAAAACATAAATAGGGGTAATAACTTTTCATGAAAAATACAACCATGCAACAAAAGTTATTTCTAGGCCTTTTATAGCTGACTATGCGGTATGGGCTTTGCTCATTGTTGAAGGCCGTACGGTGACCTATAGTTGTTCATTTCTGTGTCATTTAATTTGTTCTCTTGTTTAGAGTTGTCTCATTGGCAATTACACCAAATCTTCTTTTTTATATTTATAAACGTTTGACACAGAAAATCAAAACAATAGTTTTTTACACCCAGTTTGCGTCTTATTTCACCAATAATCAAACAAATCTCATGGCTTGGAATTCAAGTCAAAAAGAATCAATTAAAAGTTACGGTGTACTTGAATGGTCCATGAGTTTGTTTTCCTATTGCCTTAGTAGAGGTAAGAATACTTATATACACACATTTAACATGAAGTATGCGGTGAAGCCTTTCTTGTTAAATTTTTTATCATAACTTGCATTTATTCTGTATGAGTTATTATTCAATTCTTATATGTACAAATCATCGATTAAATAAATTAATATGAATACATTCACGTTACTTAATACATGTATTTGTAATCGCTTAGGCAGTTGCGGATCCAGGCGGTCGGGGGTCCGGGGTTGGGAACCCTAGTTACTTTTTTTTTAATCTTTCATCTGGGTATGAATTCTCTCTAAGATTCAAGATTTATTGATAACGCTCAGACACATAAATGTGTAACATGAGGTCAAAGTATAATACATAAACAATTGAATGACGAAATGAGCATGCAGTACTATCTAAACACATAGAAATACAATAATAATGGTAAATATTTTAGAATAAACAAGCGATTTTCTTAATAAAAAATGACAATCGTTTGTAGACCTCCATATTACATATGGACAATAATCCTTCCATTTTAATATATTGAGGATTAATAGTATAATATTTAGGTAAGTATTTGTTTCTATAATTAACAATAGAATCATGTTGACATACAAATAAAACATGAAATACATCACCAATAAATTTATGACATAAAGTACATATTCTCTCTGGTCTAGGTATATTTTGCCAACGGCCTGTCTCAATTGGAATACGTAAGTTCGGTGTCCTTAATTTAGTTATCCACCCTCTATTCTGTTCAGATAGTCTGATCAGATATTTTTCTAGTCCAAATTCCTTTTTAAATGACCCATAAAATTGTCCCCGGGATGAATTTTCTATATCGCCAAACCAAAACTGATCACTCAATATACGATCGAGATAAATTTTATCACAAAAGCCAATTTGGTTCATGAAAATATATCCTAGACCAGTGTTGTTAAATATTGATTCGACAGAATCAATCCATTTGAAAACATAATGGCCATTATTCTTCAATGATAACATCAGCCTGTACAAAGAACTACTGAGTTTACTGCTATTGTTTACAACTTTACACCAATACGAAATCATTCTACATTTAGCTCGAATTTGCAGAGGGAATCTTCCCAATTCTCCATACACCATAAAATTGGGTGTAGTATTTCTAACTTTTAAAATTCTTTTGCAAAATTTCAAATGCATCTGTTCAATAATTTTCAAATTCTCAAAACCCCAAACTTCAGAACCATATAAAAGAATGGGTTCTATCATGGAATCAAATAATTTCAGTTGTAAATCTATAGGAATGTTTTCGTTTGTAACAATTCTATGGATAAAATGCATCGATTTATGTGCTTGATCAATTAGTTTCTTTTTGGTATCTAAAAAAGTACCGTTATATTTAAAGATAACACCTAAATAAGAAAATTTTTCGACAATTTCAAGTTCTTTGTCTTGTAATAAAAAATTAAATTTCTTCTTACTTTTTCTCTTTCTAAAAATCATCAACTTTGTTTTATTTAAATTGACTTCTAATTTCCATTTTTCACAATATGATTGAAAAAAAAAAAAAAAAAATTAACAATTTCTGGATCCGCTCCTGAATTATATTTTTGTAAGTTTGAAAAACACGAATATCAGTGAAATTAACAAATATGGAAAATATGGGGCAAAAAATACCCGTCCCCATGTACCTACGATTACATCTATGTTATAGTATACATTATGATCGAAATGTTAAAGTCTGATCACGGATGCAAAGTAAGAGCGTATTTTCCTTTTGAAATGTCTGTGAAGAAAAGGACACGATAATTTTAAATTATTACATGGCATTTTCCATATCGACCCTGGTATCAGCCCTAGACTTCCATATCAAGGCTGAAACCAGGGCCGATATGTAAAATGACATGTCATGATCTATTTATCACATATTTCCAAGTTTACTGGGGCTGATATGGATTTTCAAAAGCTAATATCGATTCTCAAGGGCTGATATCGATTTCAAGGGCTGATATCAATTTTCAGGGGCTGATATGGATTTTCGGGGGCTGATATGGATATTGGAAAATAGCCAACTTTAACTTCCTGCTTTATCTGACCATGCAAAAGCATACATATCAGTTCAAAATGTGTGATAAAAATATTTATCATATGTTTAGTAGTAAATACAGTAGTTTTGCATATGTGATAAATAGGCTGCTGTTTAATCCATATCGCGCAACTTTGATGCGCACCCTTTATCGCATACCCTTTATCACACCCCTACCCTTTATCGCATACCCTTTATCGCACCCCTACCCTTTATCACACCCCTACTTTTTTTTTTTTTTTTTTTTTAACATAAAGTCCGTTTTAATTTTTTTTAGCTCAAGAAAAATTTTCCTCAAAATTTTATTTAATGACGTCATAGTTTGGTATGTGACGTCACGAACGTCGTTTTCACATTGTATGTGACGTCACGAACGTCAAGTTTTCATAGTTTTTGGCACACTAAATACAACTTTAAAACACTTACAAAAATAAACAAAATATTTTTAAAACAACAGCACGCAAATTGTAAGGTAACCAAGGTGCTTCGGATTAGTAAATGAGCAGTTCTTTTAAGGCCTTTGAAACAAGACAAAAGTAGAACTGAAGGTAACCCAGTGCTATGGATCAGAAAACAGTTCATATAATACTCTTCTGTTGAAACATATGATAAAGCGTATAATACATGGCTTAAAGGCCCTTGGGCTGATATTGATGTCTCGAGATGATACGACATATGATACGGATTTTGCCATGTATTATTCTCTATATATAAATGCTTTGATAATTATGCTGAACGATTGATCAAATATAAATCAATGAAGTTATCAAATATTATTATGTTCTAAACATTACACGCCGTATACCAACATGGCATAAGCTGAACAAAAACGGGCGTGGGAATCGGATGGATTGTATTTTCCTTTTATATCTAATTGTCCTTTGTTTTTTATACCACTCATGAATCTTACAAATTTCCCTTTAAAAAGTTTAAGTCCAACTCTCCAAAACCGTTTAACGTCTTCAGAATAACGCAGAGTACCATTTAACTATATCCATAAATAACAAAAAGCAAATATTTTGCAAAGGAAAGTCGTCGTTTACAACTAATCGACTGAATCTTAAAAAATTATGTTTTTGATTTACTGTTTTCAGTTTTTCAAAAAGTATTGGCAGCAATTGCCGCATTTCTTCAATATCAGAGTCAATGTAATTGTCATCCGATATAGAAAGATCCAAAAGTTCTCTCGACAGATCTGCATCGAAAAATGATTTATTCTTGTCTCCTTCAGTTTCCATTTCCTCGTCTGTCTGTTCCTTGAGGTCATGAGAAATATCATTTGCGGGGTGTTGATGTGGAGATTTTTTGTCTTTTTGCAACTGGGCTTCCAATTTCATGCGAGTTATCATTTTCAATTTCAAAAAGAGTGCTTGCTGTTTCCAAAAGATCACATGTTTTTCCTATATTAAGAGTTTCCTTATAATTGTCACTATGTATGTAATAACCATCCTTTTGTAGTTGGTTTGGTATAACACAAAAGTTTTTCGTCTGAAGAATGCATTTATTTTGAATATAAACCTTTATTTTAAGTGTTTGTTCCGGATGGCGAATTATATTGTGGTCTATTATTTCGGAAAATATTTTGCACGAAAACAAGCATGTTGTACAACTATAAGGATTACTAGTACTCATCATGTATATCTGAAAATATAAGCAAAACATTATTTAATTGATGTTCTTAAGTGCGCTGCATCACTCATTATCATCTACTGTTGTTTTAAAATAACTTTTAAACAAGAATGTGACCATAGTACACGGATGCCCCACTCGCACTATCGTTTTCTATGTTCATTAGGCCGTAAAATTGGATCAAAACTCTAATTTTGCATTAAATTAGAAAGATCATGTCATAGGGAACATGTGTACTGAATTCACCATGCATTTATTAGAATATTATATCGGTAGAGAATCTAACAACAAGGTCCGCAAACGATGAATACGAGCAGCAGACATGAGTAAAGGTTCTGGAAGAGTGACCAATGTCCCCCTTTAATTGACACGAGATCCAAGCTGAATATATAATCTATAAATATTTTCCATATATAATCATAGACAGTATCTGTGTTGAATAAAGTTTAAATGTGGATAAATTGCATGTTTCAATCTTACTTTTGCCAGAGACATATATATGTCTCTGCTTTTGCTTAAGATATCGATCATGAATATGACCAACGAATCGGACAGTATGAAAACATACGGTGGCAACGAGGCGGACAGTACACTTTGAATAGAAAAGATTCAATTGTGACAATATAATAAAAAAAATGAACCAAACTTTTGTGTGTGTATGCGGAATATGATTATTCAACTATGTATCGATTAAAAATCTTGAAAATGTTTGAATTTTCGGAGTTTTGTTAAGATTTATGACTCGAAAATCGCAAAATTTTGACCCCTCTTCATGATCAGGAGTTATTTTAAAAAGACGGTTGATGCTAAAAGCATAAAATAAGCTTTAAATGGTCAAAAATACATCATTGTAGTTATTCACTTACCTTGAGCTGCTGAACAATCCATTATGGGACACTTTGTGTTGATATTCTATATTTTTTTGAAAAACAACGAGCCGATCGCCGTCGGACAGATCAGCAACTTCCGTTTTGTGTCACTGTCCGCTTGTACACTGTGTTTATGTTCTCAAACCATTAAAAAATAACAAAGATTTTATAAGACTTTTACAGATGGCTTATAATAATACATGTAAAAGGTATATAAAAAGAAAAATGGAGGTCAATGGGCAAAAATTGGTAAGGCATACAAATGGATAAAACCAGAGGATTCCGAAAATCTGACAAAAATCCCAAAACATGACACGTGAACATCTTTAATGAGTTCTTCCATGCAGGATTTTAACCATTTTTTGTGCCATCTGAATTTATTCTGGAAGAGAAGCAGCAATAGACAGATACATATTTTGTACTTTACTCGAGTAGTTTAAAAGGTGAATTTATCAATAAAATCAATTTGGTTTCAGCTGCTTTATTTTGAACAAAAATTTAAAGACTATGCCAATTCTATACAATATGCATATGTAAGCAGCAACTCATAGTTCTGTTGGTGTAATGACGGCAGTCATACATACATGGCCCTTAAAGACATAACAACGTTCATGTAGATGATAAAAGTCGTGTAAGCTTTACATATTAGCTGCAGTGGCTTTATAAGTTTCTTAAAAGGGAGAATTAAAAATGCAGTGTGAATTAGATGGGCAATATCAAATATAAATTGTGATATAAGATTGTTGAAATCTATATTGATACAAGAAGATGTGGTAGGAGTGATGTGGTAAGAGTGCCAATGAGACAACTCTCAGCTATCCTGGTCACAATTTGAAACTAGAGGCTCTAAAGAGCCTGTGTCGCTCACCTTGGTCTATGTGAATATTAAACAAAGGAAGCAGATTGAAAATTGACTACAAAGGTCAATAACTCCTACAGGGGTCAATTGACCATTTCGTTCATGTTGACTTATTTGTAGATCTTACTTTGCTGAACATTATTGCTGTTTACAGTTTACCTATATCTATAATAATATTCAATATAATAACCAAAAACAGCAAAATTTCCTTAAAATTACCAATTCAGGGGCCGCAACCCAAAAAACAGGTTGTCCAATTCATCTGAAAATTTCAGGGCAGATAGATCTTGACCTGATTAACAATTTTACTTCATGTCAGATTTTCTCTAAATTATTTGGTTTTTGAGTTATAAGCCAAAAACTGCATTTTACCCCTATGTTCTATTTTTAGCCGTGGCGGCCATCTTGGTTTGATGGCCAGGTCACGCCACACATTTTTTAAACAAGAAACCCCAAAGATGATTGTGGCCAAGTTTGGATCAATTTGGCACAGCAGTTTCAGAGAAGAAGATTTTAGTAAAAGATATATAAAATTTACGAAAAAATGGTTAAAAATTGACTTTAAAGGGCAATAACTCCTAAAGAAGTCAACTGACCATTTTGGTCATGTTGACTTATTTGTAAATCTGACCTTGCTGAACATTATTGCTGTTTACAGTTTACCTATATCTATAATAATATTCAATATAATAACCAAAAACAGCAAAATTTCCTTCAAATTACCAATTCAGGGGCCGCAACCCCAAAACAGGTTGTCCAATTCATCTGAAAATTTCAGGGCAGATAGATCTTCACCTGATTAACAATTTTACCCAATGTCAGATTTGCTCTAAATGCTTTGGTTTTTGAGTTATAAGCCAAAAACTGCATTTTACCCCTATGTTCTATTTATAGCCATGGCGGTCATCTTGGTTAGTTGGCCGGGGCACCGGACACAATTTTTAAACTAGATACCCCAATGATGATTGTGGCCAAGTTTCAAATAATTTGGCCCAGCAGTTTCAGAGGAGAAGATTTTTCTAAAAGATTACTAAGATTTACGAAAAATGGTTAAAAATTGACTATAAAGGGCAATAACTCCTAAAGTGGTCAACTGATCATTTTGGTCATGTTGACTTATTTGTAGATCTTACTTTGCTGAACATTATTGCCTTTTACAGTTTATCTCTATCTGAAATAATATTCAAGATAATAACCAAAAACAACAAAATTTCCTTAAAATTACCAATTCAGGGGCAGCAACCTAACAACAGAATGTCAGATTCATCTGAAAATTTCGGGGCAGATAGATCTTCACCTGATTAACAATATTACCCCATGTCAGATTTGCCCTAAATGCTTTGGTTTTTGAGTTATAAGCCAAAAACTGCATTTTACCCCTATGTTCTATTTATAGCCATGGCGGCCATCTTGGTTAGTTGGCGGGGTCACCGGACACAATTTTTAAACTAGATACCCCAATGATGATTGTGGCCAAGTTTGGTTAAATTTGGCCCAGTAGTTTCAGAGGAGAAGATTTTTGTAAAAGTTAACGCAGGACGACGACGACGGACGACGACGCCGGACGCCGGACGCAAAGTGATGAGAAAAGCTCACTTGGCCCTTCGGGCCAGGTGAGCTAAAAAAGTGAACAATTATAGGTCAAAGTTCGGTCTTCAACACGGAGAACAAGGTAGTGTTCGGATGAAATACTATTATACCAAATAAAGCAAACTGAGAAGTGTTTGGATAGGTTACCGAAGTTACCGAACTCGGCGAACAAGGTAGTGTTCGGATGAAATACTATTATACCAAATTAAGCAATCTCATAAGTATTTGGATATGTTACCGAACTCGGCGAACAAGGTAGTGTTCGGATGAAATA
The DNA here is from genome assembly GCF_036588685.1 of Mytilus trossulus. Taxonomy (NCBI): domain Eukaryota; kingdom Metazoa; phylum Mollusca; class Bivalvia; order Mytilida; family Mytilidae; genus Mytilus; species Mytilus trossulus. Next base: position 2,983,067 of record NC_086379.1, on the reverse strand, counting down.
CTATTATACAATTTAAAGCATACTAATAAATGTTTGAATAGGTTACCGAAGTTAGCGAACTCGGCGAACAAAGTATTGTTCGGAAAGGTTACCAAAGTTACCGAAAAGTCTGAATTCATTAGTGTTCGGATAGGTTACCGAAGTTACCGAACTCGGCGAACAAAGTAGTGTTCAGATAAAATATTATAATACTAAATTATGCAATTAATAAGTGTTTGTACATGTTACCGAACTCGGCGAACAGACTGAATTCAGTAGTTTTCAGATATGTTACCGAACTCGGAGAACGTTACCGAACATTTCCCAAATCCTGTACCAGCATGCAAATTGTAATGACTCTGAAATACCATCAAAATTCAAAGATTGAAAGAGAGGTAACAAGTTAATTAGTCTTCCAACAAACTTCAACCTAGAAGCGAAGCAAGTTTAAAATGTAGGTCCATGTAAGTCATCTGCAAAGCAGATCTCGATCATATCTACATGAAAACAATGTGCTACAATGTTCTGACTACTGCCATCAAAAGAAATGTCACAAATTATTTCTATATCTTTCACAAGAAATTTCACCAATTTCACCCACTAAGAACCTCAGATGTGGTAAACCAGAATTAAGTTAAGATTAATGAAGATTCTTAAAAAATTTAAAAACTTCCACCAATTTACTTTGGAAAGCATCCTGAAGGATAAATAAAGCATTATCACTCCAATAGTATTTTTTTAATCCCAAATACGTCCTAACATTTCATTTAGCTTATATTGATAAACAAACGTTATCAGAGATTATCAAGGAAAAACAACAATTATTTCATTATCCTGTAATAATCAAAGAAGCTACTTAGTGTGATGCAGAATGTGACAGATCTAAACCTGTAAGCAGCCGACAACCCTCCCCTAACCATGGAGCAGAGATATCACAGAACAACATATGAACAACCTGTATAAATCAGATCAACCTATGGTTAATATTTGTTCTTTATGTATAGCTTAAACAGTATACATTTATTTTCTATTTGGGTTTCTTTTTCAATGATAAATTGTTTTTAGAAATAAAGTTTGAAAAAGCTAAATATTGTAAGTTGTTTACAACCTTTAATTTACCCTTTACATTTTACAGAAATTGGCAGTCTACATTCCTAATTAAGGTAGTGATGACTAATTTATAGAAGACAAACCTAATGAAGATCAAACACTTACATTAAATTGAGCTTAGACATTTGATGTTTGCCTTAGATTTGTGTTGTTTATCTCTAAACATCTTCTAAAGACAGTTTTTTCAACCTCGAAATTTCCTATATTTTTTTTGGGTGTGGTTGCTTTGCCGTCTTATTGATACTTAACATCGATCATCAATACAAACATTTAAATTAAAGACCTTAAATATTAGCATGGTCAACATCGTACAGATTTTATTTTATAAGCATGTACATGGAGCTGGCATGTCAGTTAACTGCTAGTAGTCTGTTGTTATTTATGTATTATTGTCATTTTGTTTATTTTCTTTGGTTACATCTTCTGACATCAGACTCGGACTTCTCTTGAATTGAATTTTAAATGTAAGTATTGTAATTGGGTTACTTTTCTTCATTGGCTAGAGGTATAGGGGGAGGGTTGAGATCTCATAGACATGTTTAACCTCGCCTTATCTTTGCGCCTGTCCCAAGTTGGCAGCCTCTGGTCTTTGTTAGTCTTGTATTATTTTAATTTTAGTTTCTTGTGTACAATTTGGAAATTAGTATGGTGTTCATTATCACTGAACTAGTATATATTTGTTTAGGGGCCAGCTAAAGGACATCTTGGGGTGCGGGAATTTCTCGTTACATTGAAGACCTGTTGGTGACCTTCTGCTGTTGTTTTTTCTATGGTCGGGTTGTTGTTGTCTCTTTGATACTTTCCCCATTTCCATTCTTAATTTTATTTGTATGTATTTCCCATAGGGTCCTATGTTAAACTAAGTCCCCTGCTGGCAGCCATCTATGATGATGGATCGGCTACAAAGTAACAAAGCTTGGTCAGCACCTCATATAAAGGTACATTCATGCTGCGTTTGGTTCCATTCCATTCAGTGGTTCTCTAGAAAAAGATCAAAATGTTAAAAGTTTATGCAGACCACGATGACGGACGCCAAGTGATGTGAAATTTTTATCCTATGTCTCGCATTAGGTCTTAAAACTAATTTATATCTTAATAGAATTTCCATCAACCAAATAAAATCGTTTCAAATTAACTTTAAATATTATAAATAAAACAGAATTTCTTTATCCATTTTATGTTTATTTTCAGCATTTGTTTTTATAATAATGGTCTAATAAAATATCTTCAGTGAATATCAGTGAACATATACTGAAAGCATGAGATTCACATTGTGTCATTTCAGTATCAAATATGCGATACAAAAATTAGCATTTTCTAGCACTAATAATGGAAAAATACAAAAACACTTAATAAATTACTAGCATAACTAATCACATGGCTAATAAGATCAGGATGTTTGTACACAGTTTGTCACATGATTAAAGTTACCTTGGTAACCTTTGAAAAAAGCAGAAAATGATTTATCATTAAGCGGGTGGGGGAGAATAGAAATGAAAATTTTATTTTTTAAAATGGGTAATAATCAGTTCCAAATAAATTTGTACAACAAAGTGTATGAAAAATTACTCAAAGAAAGTTTTTTGGGTGTGAGGGTCTTATTGTCAATCTCACCACTTATCCTTTTTTTGGAAAATGTGTTAAAAAAGTCACGTATTGATTTGAACGCAACTGCATGGTAATTTTTTTTCACTTAACATTTAAACCTACTATGGAAAAGGGACAAACAACTTAATTCCTCACTTCCTATTATTCTACATGTGGTGTAAACATTGTAAGAAAACATTACTTAATAACATTATATATTACTGTAAAAATGATTATGTCTGCAATTATCTTATAGTTCTTATAAAAAGTTTAAAAAAGGAATGCTTTAAAACTTATTGTTAAGCTCAGATGTATCATGTGTATAAATCAAAATTTAGGAATATTAAATGCTTTTGTGAAAAAAGTTATAAACCCATGTAATCAAAATGCAAACTTAGAAAATATTCATCTTTGAACTAAACATATAATATTACAGAAAATTATCATGGTTATGAAACATAAAAAAATACTGTTTCAGAGAAATATACAGCACAAATGAAAAGCTAGCAATAAGGCATTCAAAAATGCAAAGACAAAATCATAATGTTAAATCTAGCAGTCAAAAACATTCAAATTCACTTCTCCAAAACAAAAACAAAATCTCATCTCCAGTTCCACAAACAAAGCATTTTTTCTCTCCTTTGTCCTAAGTTCCCATACATGTTCTCTGGTATGCGAACTCCTTGATTTATTCATCTCAATTTTATATTTTATCAATCTGTTTTTTTGTATGCTACCATGGCATCTACTTTATGAAGTAACGTTGTAAACGATCTAAGTCTAACTTCCTCTGAATTTGCAATGAATTGTGGGCCATCTTCACCCCAAGAGTCTGGTACTTCTAGATCTTTATCTGTATAGACTAGGAGATCAAAAGCACCTGAAAGAATATATGAAAATCTCAGTTAGACTTTAATAAGTGTTTTCTTTTCATATACATTTTCTTATTCTATCAATCAAGAATAAAGGAAATAGCTGAAAGTTTGAAAAACATCTTTTTCACATGTTCATAATGCAGTTAGACCATTTTTTAACTATGGCAAGTTTTCTTACAAAGATTTCCAGTTCTCATATTCATGTGCCTGCACATATACATGATACAGTCAAACCTGATTAAACTGGACCCTGAATAAACCGGTTTCCTGTCCATTCTGGCCGAAAATGAAAGTCCCATATTTTTCCTTTCAAAGTCTTTGTTAAAATACCCTTTGTAAACCGGACCCTGTGTATTCCGAATTCCGGTCTAATTATAAAGTCCCAATACTCTTAATTACATTAATTATTAACTGTCAAAACCAGTTTGTCTAATTAATTTCAATGATCGATATGCAATCAAAACATATTTGATAATCAATAAGTCAGGTGTCAAACTGTGAACCTAGAATCGTACAGTAGTGAGCTATTAAAACATCATAAACGTGTCAATTAAACGAAAAGACACACTGAATGTATCTCTGACAGAACTTACGTTTTAACTTGGATAAACAAATTAAAATTGCGTAGTAAGAAATTCACATCTTGATTTCGAAATCCTGGGTTCCCTGTTGTGAACCCCTAAACAAACGACCTTGATAATGATAAACACCCGGATGACAACAATCAATTGATATTGTACACTGTACGACAACGTTTTCCAAAGTGATGAAATTACGTTTGATAATATTCTGGCTTTTTAATCAGCCATTCCAACATTTCAAATTATTGTTCATGGGAGTAAATCAAAACTCTCGTCTTACAATCCAAACAACGTGAGCATTATGATGCAAATGCAAACAATGAAAAACGAAGTGAAAGTATTTTAATACATCAGATATAATTTACAATCAGAGAGAACTTTCACATGCAAAATGTCGGACGTCACAAGTCATTAACTTCCGGTCAAAACGGAAACCTGAATAAACCGGCCCTTTTTCATAGTCCCATAGTCGGCCGTTTAAACAGGTTTTACTGCATATAATTAAATTGAATTTACTAGCATCGTATTCACCTTGTAAAGATGCCTTTACATATACATGTAATCAAAGAGCTGAAAGCTCTGAAGAAAAATGACGCCACTGTCTCTAATATTGGGATAGTTTTTATGCAAGTCTTGATTTTCACATACCGTAATTAGTTTAACAATGCAACATGTATCGTGAGCATATAATTGATATTCGTATATGTGTGTGTGTGTGAAGTTAAGGTGACAACTGGCTGGTTTTTTAAGACAAATGAATAGGTCAAGACTAGCTGAATTGTACAAATAAATACCGTAGAAAGGCTTGTATATTTCTCACTGGTACATAGTCTGAATCTGGGTCCGTTCGCTTCCATTCACGTTTGCGCCCACTCATTTTCACCCCTTTCACTTTCACACCCTACATGTTCGCACCCAATCTTAATTGGTTTTGTGTTTAATAACTCTGTAAGCAAGTGTTTTCTTATAAGTATAATTGTTGTCATTGTCTCAAAATAAAGTGAGACAGCAATTTTTTTTTTGTGTTGAATAAATCTTAATCATGTTTTGGATAAGGTATTGCTAAAAATAATAATAATCCTTTCTAAATAAAGTGGTATTTTGTCAACGTTTTATTTTGTGTTGAATAACTCTTAATCATGTTTTGGTTAGTGTATTGCTATAACTTGTTTCATTGACTTGTTTCAAAATGAAGTGAGATTCTGACTATGTTTGTTTCTGCGTGTTGAATAAATTTTATCATGTTTTGGTTATATTAGTGGATTGCTAAATTTTGGTTTCTATGTTTTATTGTTTCGTTGTTTCAGATCAATGGGACCAAGATGTTAAAAACAATTATCTTTTGTGTTTTTTCCTTTAAAATCTTCAATGTTTTACTCATACCAAGCTATAAATACATTCAGTATTTACACCAAAGCAATTTAAAACAACAACCATGATTTTCCAATTATTCAACTTGAATTTGAATTAAAATTGGGCGCGAATGAGTGGAGTGTGAATGTGCGAACGTGTAGGGTGCGAAAATGTATTGGGCACAAACAGACCTGATACCACACAGTCTGAACCCCCTTCTCCCACAAAATATTAAGTAAATAATCTTTTTGTTACTGCTATCAAAGGTCTAATGAAACTCAGATAGTTTCAAACATTTGTCAAAGAATTCTAGTCAAACTGGCACCTAGTTAAATTGGCACCTGGTTAAAATCGACACCTGATATAGTCAATTCGTCACCCATGTTAAATATATATTTTTAACAGTATTTTAAGCAATAGGGTAAAAATAAGAAATGGGTTGCCAGCATTTTTTTCAGTATTTAAGCAAAAAGAGTTAAATACTAACTTTCACATTTTTGGGTGTTCATGTACATTTTGTATATATTTATTTTTCTCAACTAATGACTTTTTTGGTGTATTTTTAATGATATATATATATATATGAGTAGTCCTAATAATTATTACGTCTGGCAAGGCTTTTTTAATTTTATTCTGGAACACCTTCCTATGAACGTCGTAGGAAGGCGTCCCAGAAAAATAATAAAATAGCCTTGCCAGACGTCATAATTATTTGGACTAATACATGAGATATTGTGTATTTTTCTGCATTATTTTAACCAGTTGCGCATTTTACAGGATTGTTGGTTTAATGCTGTTTAAACTTTACTGAAAAACAAACACCTTAAATTTGCTAATTATTTGGCATGAAAGTTTGATTTATTGAAAGGGACTCATAGTTTTCCATTTTATTTTAATAATTGACTTGTTTTTACAATTACACAAATTGTCTAATTGTTAAAACAACAGCTTTGGTAAGGGCTTCGTTGTTTACCTTTATACACTACATATTCACTTTCGTTTCGTGGTTTACCAAAATACACAACAACATATTCACTATGTACTTGGTAACAGTAATTAATTAATTGAATAGAAAATATTATAACAAATATTATTGGATGCCGAATTGACGTCGAATAGGTGCCGATTTGACTAGATGCCAATTTAACCAGGTGCCGACTTGACTTGTACGTTTCAATTCCTCTGCGATCGTTTGCGGTATTTTCTTGAGAAAACATATTTTCCATCATCAAAGAGAAGAAGAAACTGCTTTAAAATGATTCTGGAACGCTTCATGATTGTTAAAATAAGTTTAATTCACTCAAAAACAATTTTAAAACTTGCGATTAAACAGGAAGTTTCCAAAGCACGTGTAAAAGAAGAAATTAACCGGTGAGAGTGGAAATCCGTATATGACAGATATCCCTATAGTACGACTTTGAAAGTAAAACAGTTCAATCATTTTGTAAAACAATCTTTAAAATACCTATCACATTAATGTTTGAAGGGTCTTAAGCGTATTCAAACCATTTAAGTCGGTATGAAACACCAAAACGGAATGAACAATAACCGATTACGTTTTGTAGTTTACAAATTCTAAAACTGGTTCCCGTCAAACTACAACACTTTGTTCGAGTGTAGTGGAATACAAGCAAAAACCAGTGTAAACTGGGTCCTGGCTGATTTAATACTACACAATGATGCATAATGATAACACAAGCAGATTCCAGTTTGTATGGAAAATAGGAAATACGAAACCAAGCGCGGTAGGCAGAGAAATGTAATGAAGTTCAGGTCGGCAGTTATGGAACAATGACTGCGTCATTTTCCAAAAATAGAGCGACATGTTTAAAATATATTTATCAGTTTTAATCTTTTACATTTTTTATTTATTATCATGGTTATGTATGTTTATTTTGTTTTCACATTTTTTCAATGTGAACTTCATGTGACTGTTATACCTTTGATAACTCAGAGCTCCAGATAAGAATTCATAAATTGGGGTTTTTACCCACCATTTGCTTATATAATTGGGTGATAAAGTTTGTTAATTGCATTATCAATTCCAGTTCACCCCTCAGGTTAATATCAAATTGGGTTTTTCACCACCAAGCTCCTTAATGTGTTGGGTTTTTTCATCGACACAATATTGAATATTTAGGCAATATCAACCCCAATTTTTTTCCATCTTAAATTAATATGTTTCTGTCTTTGTTTAGCTCTTTTATTTGGTTTAGGGTTATGGTTAGGGTTATTTGCTAGCTGTTTTATTTGGTTTATTCACTGGGGAGCAATTGTAGGTTTAATGTGTGTCCCGTTTCAAACCTTTTGCCAGTTTTGTATTTTCTCACAAAAAAAGATATGTGTATTCACAGGCACTCGTCTTATACCTTTATTTAATAAATTCTGAGACCAGTGCCTGATCAATGGCTGTGTGCATGGTGCGTGTATTCACTAATTAACCGTAAAATGAATAAAAAATAGTATATAAACTCTAATTATACTTGAATGATTTTCTTTTATTCAATTACATATATCTGGGTTTAGTTGTTTTTTATTAGAACTTTTGATTTCTGATGCTTTATCATTTCATAATTAATGGGGCATTTCACTTTTTCCAACTGAATTCGTTTTAGATGAAACCCCGTGTTTATTAGCAATGTTTTTGTTATGGTACGCACACACGCCCGTGCGTTCGATGGACGCTTCCTAAAGACACTGGCTGAGTCTTGTTATCATTATAACTTTCCCTCAGCTTTCCAAAATAAGCCGAAAACATGCTTCTATTCGATATTTTAACCGGACATTCACTTTCGTTTTAATTCGATGTATGTTATGAAAAATCCCGAGCAATGCGAAAAAAATATGACCACATGACACACACTAATTTGATAAACACTGAGAAGATCGAAATATTTACATAAACACGTGTACCTATTGAGCAACGGAAACCTCAAACAGGGACCCATTTCAGCTACTTGATGCAGGGATCTATTTTTAGAACGACAGGAAATTTCCAATAATAAATATTATAAAAATAGTTTACGCGACGACTGTAAACAGATAAGGGTAAATAACACAAACGGTAGCCAATGAAAGGGTTGAGAATCATGGTTTTGGCCTATAATTGGGTTTTCTGTTGAATTAATTGGGTTGTTGAACCCTTCAATGGACAATTGCATTGGGTTTTCTATTATTTGTATTGCGTGATCACGCAAATACGCAGCTTATCTGGAGCTCTGTTATGTATGTGTTTTATTTGTATGTGTAGTTTGTCTAATGTTCTGATAATTTGTTAATAAAGTTTTAAATTATTCCAGTTACAACTCTGTCACATTTATCACAATATCAAAAACTTCAGAATAATTTCTGAATTTACAGTATATACTATTGAGATCACCTCTCAGTCTTTGGTGGTGATCTTGTTATACAGTTTAACATTTTCTATGTTGTGTTTTATAAACTTGTGTTTGCATTTTGGTTGGGGTTTTTTTTTTTGTACATTTGTGGCACTAGCATTGACAAGTAGTCTTCCACTTGTCAGTTTAAATGTCCCTTTGATAATTCTATATACATGTGTAACATCAAAACTACTATCTGAGGCAACTTGGACACTTATTAATTAACTTACAAGCACTTTCTAAAAGAGGTAGGAATGTAACTGAAGCTGTTATCTGCCGTAAAACTGAACAAATTTCTTTATTAATCTCCTTTTCAGACTTCTCTCTTGGTTTTCTGAAAAATAAATCATAAATAATTGTATTTTCAAAAGTAACAAGCAAAATCTAAAATTAAACTATTTGACGAGATAACGGAAATAAAAGTTCAGCTAAAACCTTTACCTTCATATTCTACTTAAATTAAGAAATAATTCATTCATGTCATGCTCTATGCTCATTTTAACATGGGTAGGCATTATATTTGTCGATATTTTACACTTGGCGTTTGCGAGGTGTAAAATGTGGTCAAATATAATGCCTATCCATGTTAAAATGAGCATAGAGCATGACATGAAGGAATTATTTCGATTCTAATAGGACAAGTACAGTATTTTTATAGGTCGAGGCATACAAAAATACTGTAAAAATGTTTGGCTTTACCCGTTTCCTCCCCGAGGAGTCTGTGCATAACATTTCATATTTGATAAGTTTAAAAACTACGAGCAGGGTAAATATATGTTGTTTTATAAAAAATATATTATAAAAGTGTATGTAAGCTGCTTAAATGTATATATTTTAAAGGATAATGATGGAAATAACGTTAATATACACAGTAAGTTCGTGCGCATGTGTCAAACATATTTTTTGTGCTCATTAGAACACAGCTTTGTTTACAAAGCGTAATAAGGACGTCATATTAGAATTTAAAGTTGAACTTCAAACTAATTGCAACAAAAGAAATAACACATAAAAAATTCATAATAAAAATTCGTAAGGGTTCCCAAGGAAAAAAAATCCAGGATAGTTAATGAATCTTATAATGTTTTAAAAACTTTCCCAGCAGACTGTATGTAATGTTAAATGGAAGAAAATCTTAAGTCCATTTATATTAAAGTAAAATACAGAAAAATGGAATTATTTTGACATATTTACTTCTGGATACTAACAGAAACATAACCAAGCTTCTGGCCAAGTTTGGCAAAAATCCAGGACAGTTTGAGAAAGTTATTCAAATTTTTAAAACTTTAACCACGGAGTGAATGTAATATTTCCTGGCAATATAAACTACAATGAACTAAGTCAATTTGTAAGTAAAATAAGGAAAAGATGGAATTTTATTTTTACAAAATTTACTTCTGGATACTATTTTATGATCATGAAAGTTATTAAAATTTCAAAATCTTTTACCACAGAGTGGATATTTGTGGACTCTGACGACAATGGAATGTAGGATCGCTATATCTAGCTTTTCCAATTAAAAGTCAAAAGCTTGATCATGTTGATAAAAATCAGCAGGCTAGTTTTGTCTTAAAGTTGATTACAAATTTGCCCACATCTTTCATTTAATAATGACACAACATTCAGAATACTGTTGAGAGTTTACATAATGGAAATAATGTAGCAATTTTTTATTCTTTTGATATCCATGATTTTGCATTATCAGTTAGAACTTTAAAGGATTAAATAACCAGGAGTTGAATTATACATATTTTTATAGTGTACATGGTATATATTCACCCCAGGTTTTTAATGGTGTTAAAGGGGCACTAGCTGTCAAATTCATGGTCACAGATTTGACTCAAATTCTCATATTTGATTTATAACAATGTAAAACATTTATCCAAACTACCAAAAGTCCAAAAGAAACAGTTTACAGAGCATGGGGTAGAGAATATGTAGGTTCGTTTCGTGTGAATTTTAGTCCAGACGCCATCTAATTTTGATTTGATTTGACCTCAAATTACCATATAAGCGATGTAAACATAATAAAGATATGAATTGATTAAACCAACTCCTGCAATAAGATTTTTATAGGTCTGTTTGATTTTAATTTATAAATTAAACATATATGTTTCTCATTGTTTTTTTAAAACCATATAAGAATGGTTTTATATGGATCGAATAAGTAATCAAATAGTTTGCCGTATTTTCACTTTCATTGTTGACATTCTTTTTAAAAAAAAAATAACCAGTACACGTACAATGCATGCGCTGTCAATCTCTAGCTAGGGGTTAAACTGAAGTTCACATGAATAGGGATTTAATGAAGTCGACTGATTCACTTGCAAGTGCATTAGCAAATATCAATGTTTCTTCGCTTAATTTGATAAAATTGAACTATTTTGGCTGCTAAAAGCGAATTATTATTTCACTATTTAACTTTCATTATTGATTTAACAAAAAAAAAATTACTTCAGATTTTTTATATATCTTGTAGCTAGTACCCCTTTAATGTTGCTCAATATTATTTTTTTTAAAGATTTGTTAGCCTTTTTCTTCACTTTTTTCCATGACACATATATATTGTCAGGCTTTTCTTTGATTTAAGACTTTTAGTAAGAGAAGTTTGTAGATCTTACAAATTGTACATGAGCATAGATGCCAACCCCTTTTGACACAATCAGTAACAAACTATCAAAGTTTCCGTATTTTTGAAAAGTTTTCAGTTATCATTTATAAACTTGCATTTACCAATAAAAATTACTGACGAGTGGTTGCAAAATGATGTGCACTAAAATTTGTCTTTCAACATGTTGTCTGTAGTATGTATTCCATTCATTAATTGTTCAGATGTTCTCGACTCGTACATTTTCGTATTGTCAAGGAGAAGTAGAGAAAGGGGGTAAGCTACTACATAAAATGCAAGTTTGCCTCTTCGAAAGTCAGTTAGATTCCAACATTAGGTTGATAACTCCCGAGAAACCAGAAGCATTACATTTGCGTTTTCTAAATACCGGACCAGGACAGAAAAGTAATGATAAAAATCCGCGTTTTACAAAATTGAACGGCGATGATTGGGAATCCGTAACTATTTGAATTTGACCGTAATAGCGTAGTTTTTATTGCAAAATCGGAAAAACTACAGAAAAATCGTAATGGTTGGCATCTATGCATGAGTAACATTATAATCTAACTGCATTAGGGAAAGATCAAATTTAAAATATTTTACCCATCACTAAGAATTGATTTATCACATTCTACATCAAACTGCCATCTTTCAAATACTTCTTTTGTATCTATGTCTTTGATCACAACAACTAACTTCTTTACTGTCATCTGTTGTAGCCATTCTGAAATAATTCAAATATACATGTATGTACACAATATGTCTGGTTAATTTTGACAGCTTGGACTGCCTAAATGATATTTTCTAAGTATTTAGAGAAATTGACTGATTATAAAAAGATGTAAATGGGTCAGATACATTTTCACACCTGACATGCCCGATTGTACAATGTATGTTTTTATCTAAGTGATAAATTGAGTATGCAATGGGAGACAACTCTAGCAGAATTGCATGTTCAGTTTAGTAAATTCAAATTCCAAAAAATATTCAGCACACAACCAACAACACTGATAATTTACTCATGTGCCACACACATAAGTGAGTTTATGTGTTGTTCAGTCACTCGTTAAATATTTTCCTCTATCTGAATTGTTTCAATTAGTTATTCTATTATAAATCACTGTAAAAACATTAACCACCCTGAGTAATATTTTGACTGAACCAGCATGTGTGTACTCATATTCCTGTATACAGCAGAAGGACATCTCAGTTTGATGAAGAACAATACTAGTGGGCTTTAAATATACATTGTCCCTGTTTAGAGGGAGGGTGGGGATCCCTCTAACATGTTTAACCGTGCCTCATTCTGTATGTATGTGCCTGTCCAAAGTCATGAGCCTGTAATTCAGAAGTTGTTGTATTGTTGATGTGTTACATATTTGTCTTTCGTAAATTTTTTGTACATAATTAAGGCCGTTAGGCCGAGAAAAAAAAGACCTGTGTTTCTGGTAAATCGACCGACCCTGTTTTTTAGCCCCTAACTTTTTTATTGGATCTTCCAAAAAAAAAAAAAAAAATTATCAACCAACCCTGTTTTTGACACAGGCTTCTGATAGATGACATACTATTTTTTCTCTCTTGCTTCCTCTTGTGCATAGAAAGCCAGTAAAACATTTTATTAATGTCAAAAGGTATTCCAAATAGGTTAAAATCCAAGAAATTTGCACAACAGGTGCTTCAAAAACATTGCAAATGGCACACTTCCGGTTTTTGAAACTAATTACGGATCGGGACTTGGAAAAACCATGATAATTTTCCGGATTTCATTTACGATGTCAAAAAAAAAAAAAAAAAATCCGACCTACCAACCCTATTTTTCAAAATGATGTTATCGGAAACACATTTCTTTTTTTTTTAGGCCTTAGTTTCTTTGATTGAATTGTTTTACATTTGTTGATTTGGGGCATTTAATAGCTATAATAGCGGATTATGTGGTATGGGCTTTGCTCATTTTTGAAGGCCATACAGTGACCTATAGCTGTTAATTTCTGTGTCTTTTGTTCTCTTGTGGAGAGTTTTCTCATTGGCAATCATACCGCATCTTCTTTTTTAAATTAAGATTAGTTCGACAAACCTTTAACTTGTGAAATAACTTCATTGAGATAATTTTTCAGTGCATCATCTGTAGTGACGAGGAGAGTGAGTCCATACTTTTGTTGTCGGGTAAACGTCTCAGGTGGGTATATTCCTCTTTGGTACAGAATACTGTTGATTCCAAAAGCTAGAAAATAAAATTATTGAGAATTATACATTGTATGTACTAATACTTGGGCCTTTTATAGCTTGCTGTTCGGTATTACACAAGGCTCCATGTTGAAGACCGTACCTTGACCTATAATGGTTTACTTTTATAAATTGCGAGTTGGATGGAGAGTTGCCTCATTAGCAATCTATATTATGTATATATGATGTAAAACATTGCTTGTCTTACATTTTATAAAGGGGGGCCTTAACATTCTGTATTTTGTTACAGTTTTATCATATAAACATGTCTAAGGGTCTTGATAAGGGAGTGAATAATTTTCTTGTCTGTAGTTTACATTTGGACACATGTCCAGTAATCCAGGCTTATAAAATTTAATTTTCTAGGGGCTGTAAGAATTTCTACATTTTACTACAGGCCAATAACTCTATACAAAAGAGTCACATAAGAAGTGTATGCCTCATTCACATTTTCATTTAATTCAAATTGAATTGGATTCATAATCACGTTCACACATTCTCCTTTATTTAAAACTCCAATTAATTCGAATTGGCTGAATCGCATTATCCAATTCTCCTTAATTAGAAATGCGTTTTTGTTAATACCAATTAAAAGTTGAAGTTGTTCAGGCAGTAGAGGGACTTTTAACGCCCATTGCAATTTGAATTTAGAGTTGGACATAAAACATTTTGAATGCAAATTAAACATGTTAAACTAAAGGGAATTAGTGAAGGCGAATCAAATTCAAATTTTGTGTGAACGCAGCATTACAATGAAGAATATAACAACTACACATTAAATCTACCAATACATGCCTTTTTGCCATAAAAGTTTAATGTAAGGGCAGGCTAGGACTAATAAAGAAAATACAATGAACAACAAAATTATTTCTTTTCTTTTAACAAACATGACAAAACTATTTGTTATACCTGTGTACATGAAATTGATGTACTTTATTTTATTTAACAGCATTTCGTTTAAAATGTCAAAGGTTAAAGTTTCTTACTGATTTTTTCTCAACCCACTATTTATCTTATTGATTCTATTACATTGTGTCATACATTTTTTTGTAGATCAAATTGATCCATTTAATGTACTGTGAATTCATTTATTTTCGTAAGTATCAATTTTCGTGGATTTAGGAAAATTGCATATTTGTGGAAATTTGATTTTGTGTTTTTTCCAATCAACATCTTTAATTAAACAATGTTTAAAAGTGCACTAGTGTCTGTTAAATATCTAATCAACTTATTACAATTCCAGAAACTTTTACGGAATGTTGGGGGATTTGTTTGTGAAATATTTAACAATAAAAAATATCTTTAAATAGTTTGAGTTATTATTTGCTATTTATCAAATAAAATTACGTTGCATTCACAACAAATTTGATAGACTATGGTAATTAAGGAGGTCGTATTTAAAGTCTACAACTGTCTGTAACCTATTGAAATTAAGACTATTCACAGCTATAGTTTATTTCTTCACATGTCAAATAATCAATATAAACAGTGCTTTTTAATCTGACACTGGATGATCATAATTATGTCAGCTTTTTATTTGAAAACCGTTCTGTCAGCTGTTTTGAGGTCAGCAATTTTTATAAACTATGCACTGTACAGAAGGACTTATTTGGTCAGCTTTACACCATACACAACGCTTCTTTTCTGAATAAAATATCTAAAATAACATATGTATGAAAGATGTCAATGCCAGTTATTGAAACGGGTATACATTAAAATTGAGAAAGGAAATGGTGAATATGTCAAAGCGACAACCACCCGACCATAGAGCAGACAACAGCCGAAGGCAACTAATGGGTCTTCAATGTAGCGAGAATTCCCGCACCCGTAGGCGTCATTCAGCTGGCCCCTAAAAATATGCATAATAGTACAGTGATAATGGACGTCATACTTAACTCCGAATTATACACAAGAAACTAAAATTTAAAATAATACAAGACTAACAAAGGCCAGAGGCTCCTGACTTGGGACAGGCGCAAAATTGCAGCGGGGTTAAACATGTTTATGAGATCTCAACCCTCCCCCTATACCTCTAGCCAATGTAGAAAAGTAAAAGAATAACAATACGCACATTAAAATTCAGTTCAAGAGAAGTCCGAGTCCGATGTCAAAAGATGTAACAAAAGAAAATAAATAAAATGACAATAATACATAAATAACAAGACTACTAGCAGTTAACTGACATGCCAGCTCCAGACCTCAATTAAACTGATTGAAAGATTATGTCTTCATCATATGAATATCAGGTACAATCCCTCCCGTTAGGGGTTTAGTATCATACTATCATAAAATATATATGAGAAGAACATAACCCGTGTCATGCCAACAACTGTTTTTTTTAGAAATACATGTGTTTAGTGTACTTATTACGCGCACACAGTGGCCTTGTGCGCGTAATAAAAAAATGCCCGGCTGGCTCAAATATTTTTTGGAAGCCCTGGTGTTGTGTGTACATGTAGTCCAAATAATTATGACGTCTTGAAAGGCTATTATATTTTTTTTCTTTGACGCCTTACTTCGACTCATTACTGGATAAAAAAATATTTGCAGGAAAATATTTCCAGTGTTATTTTGAGCAGCTAGAATTACAGAAAATGATATGATTGTTGATAAATACCAAATTCCTAACAACGTAGGTTACCACTATGGATTCTCCCAGATTTTACACATTCATAAATAAGTAAGGCGTCAAAGAAAAAAAATATAATAGCCTTTCAAGACGTCATAATTATTTGGACTAGTGTACATGCAGCTGCAGATCCGTGGCTCATAGTTTCTTATGTTATTTTTTTACTATATTTGCGGACAAATAGTAAAATAAAAGTAACATTTAGGACCTATGCGCTACAGTTCCGGAGCTATGTTGTGTGCATTCTAACCTTTTAAATTTTTTACGTGATCCGCAATAATATATCATAAGGACCTTAAGAGCTACGTTTTCGTAGAGCTTCAGTTCAATAATAATTTGGCTGCCTAATAATTTTACTTGGCATGCGTTCGAAAAAAAATGGGGCTGGGATTAAACACATTAGTTCTTCTTCCTTTGTAGTACAGGCCTCCCAGGGGAGTATTATCGTACTGTTAGTTTCTGGAAGTTCAAAGATTGTGTAAAAGTAATGGCTATTGTTGTTATTAAAAGAAACATTTACAAAAGAACTCGGAAACTATTTCTGTCGATCCTTTCAATGTGATTGCATTCTGTGTAGCTGTCGCGGCCATGATTTGTGTATAATTTCTATTTCCCGCTAAATTTATGTCTACAATTCTGTTCGGTGACGGGACCAGTTTCGATCGAACTTCCGGATTCTAAAAGTTGTAAATTAACTCAATCTCATCAGAGACATATAATACATTATATGTCTCTGATCTCAGATTGAAATTAACTTGACTTCACAGGCACCCCTCCGTTTTTACCCGTTTTTTTTTTATTTTAGAATCATAATCAAAAATCCAAAAAAATCAAATTTAAATGAAGGAAATAATTAAAACTAGATATACGTTTAAAAGTTTAGTATTGTTAAAGTTTCATCAAGGATTTGTCTTATTATACAAATCCTTGGTTTCAACTGGGACTTTTATACTAATTATCAAATATCTAAAAAATAAAATACAAATTTTAAATTTGAATTGTTGTTGATATTTGGGGAATTTTTTATCAAAGTTATAAAATTATAAAAAATTCCCCAAAGTTTGATTTTTTTTTTTAATTTGATAATTTTCACCAAATAATTTTAAAAATGATTTTAAACTCCAGAGATCTTTTTTTTTAAACACGTACCCTGTATCTGTTCAGTGTGTAAACCCAAATCCATGGTTTCTGAATTGTATGCAACCGATAGTACTGTTCATCTAGATCGACAAGCTGTGATAATAATTTCATGTTAAATAAATACAAATGTCAGTCAAAATATTACCATAGATATTAGCTTCATCTAAGGGTCTGCACTGGTGATTTTTCTTCCATTGAGGAAATTCCTGGCCGGAAATATGTAAATGCTTTATATTTAATCAAGTCCCCATCTTTAAAAAAATCAATTCAAGACCTTTCCAAATACATGAATATTTCACCCCAACCCGTACAGTTATATCTCTGCATTTCTGAATACTTGTACATTCTTTATACTAAAAAAAATATCTGTACTTTTTATTATTTCTTATTTGAGATGTATATCTCTGTCTGAGCACCTGGTATCGATCACTCCTTGTTTTTTTTTCAAATCCTGGGTTCATGTTGCTCTAGCTTCAGTCAGTTTAAGGGTTGTTTTTTTTGCCTTTTTTCTATTCATGATTTCTTCAACGTATGACTATAAAACTGCTGTTAATGTCTATTTACAATGCAATAAAAGATCAAAGAAGAATACACATGGTGCATGCCACATGTACAGTTGGTGCAGGATAAACAATATTCCATCATCAAAGTTACCAGTGTATTGAAATCTTCTATAGTAGGAGGTTTCACTGTCGATTCCGATAATCTATTTCATGCTACTACTGTTCTTGGAGAGAATGAGAATTTGAAGTGGTCTTGGGCTGAAGATAGTGTATGCCATATTATTGTAGTGTATAGATGTTCATTTTTGAAGTTTCTGTTGGATTTGCTGCTAGTTCATTTACAATTTTGTAAAATAGACATAATCTGATGTTCACTCTCCGTTGGTATAGAGCTATCCAGTTAAGCTTGCTCAATTATCATGCTAGTGACACTATAGTGCTATTAGAAACAAAAATTTCTAACAAAATCATTTAGTATTAAATGAGATGATGAATAAAAAAAGGCGTAATTGTTTTGGGCCGGGGTTTGCATGTAAATCCCATAACTGGAATGTCTGTTTCGGCGACCTGAATTACTTTTTTCAAGGCCCGACTGCAATTAACCTGCCTACTTGGTGTGACCTTTGTGTTTTCATTTGGCGACCGTCATTAATAAAGTCTTATTTTATGTTTTTTAGCCCAAAAATGGTCCAAAATGTTTTCGCCTAGATGCGCTCGGCGAACTTTAGATACTTCGCCTCTTTCAATAATCCTGGATCCGCCCCTGCCTTTTCTTATTTAATCATTTGACATATCAATTTTCATGACAGAATAGCTCGTTTCAAAGTTGAGAGAGTACAAACATATAATAAAATGTGCATGCATCTGACTAGAAACTTAATATTGACGTTAGATATACTATTATTCCCGGATTTGACATGGAAAAAAAGGTAAAATATGAGAGGGACTTGCACATATCCAGCATTAATACACCGATAATTGTTGACAAATCACCAATTAAAATTGGAACTGAACAGCGTGATTGCGAAACACTTACAGTATCTACTGATCATACTTTCCAAAATTATGTTTTTCAAGACTTTAGTTTTTAGAAATTAGGAAAAGGAGTATGAAGTGTCCAAGAGTGTTAACTTTTATAGGCATGTATACAACCATTGATGACACATGTGTCGCTTATCTTGCTTATTCAAATAATCCTGCACGTACATTTTATGTTAAGCTCTGTTGCATAGGATTAACTACACCATCACATATGATATTTAGTGTCATCCCCTAATTTCATTTTGTTAATTTCACCCCCCCCCCCCCCCTTATTTCAGATTTTCGAAAATAAAACATTCTGAAGTTGAACAAACCACTCGCAAAACGTTATTATTCGTTTCCAATCAAAATATCTATCAATTGTTTTCTAATTTAAGTGATTGGCACGCCCAAAACAAACCAAATACAAATAGTTTACCTATTTCATAGATACACAAACAAAGTTTGAAAGTTTTGCTGTACACGTAAAATACCTCTTACAAACAAACGAGATAGCACATCCCATTTTTACGAAGATGTTGTTTACCAAGTCCTTATCCGGGAAATCTTTACGATCCTTATATACAAATGAGGATATTCTTAAAGGTTTCCAATTCAACATTGCTATTATATCTTTGCATATTGTTTTTTATAGGTATTAATATTGATCTTATAAAACCCAAGTAAAACATTATTGAATACACATAAGTTATGTACATTCACAGTTGTCATTGTATAAGGTGATGGTTTTCATCTAAACTGTTAGCGATTTCTTTACACCAAATCAATTGAAGTGAAATGTGAGCAGGTTGATATTCAACACTACCAAGAATTAACCGACGTTTTCTTTAACACTTCTACCATCTTATTACCCTTCAATACTGTCCGGCAAGACTAATATAAAAACTTATAATGTTATGTGTATACTTTCTATAAATTCAGTACGGTTCATTATCAAACAATAACTATACAGTTACTAATTCTATAAATGATGTACTGCTCATTATTAAACAATAACTGTACAGTTACTAATTCTATAAATGCAGTACTGCTCATTATTAAACAATAACTGTACAGTTACTAATTCTATAAATGCAGTACTGCTCATTATTAAACAATAACTGTACAGTTACTAATTCTATACATTCAGTACTGCTCATTATTAAACAATAACTATACAGTTACTAATTCTATAAATGCAGTACTGCTCATTATTAAACAATAACTATACAGTTACTAATTCTATAAATGCAGTACTGCTCATTATTAAACAATAACTATACAGTTACTAATTCTATAAATGCAGTACTGCTCATTATTAAACAATAACTATACAGTTACTAATTCTATAAATGATGTACTGCTCATTATTAAACAATAACTGTACAGTTACTAATTCTATAAATGCTGTACTGCTCATTATTAAACAATAACTATACAGTTACTAATTCTATAAATGCAGTACTGCTCATTATTAAACAATAACTGTACAGTTACTAATTCTATAAATGCTGTACTGCTCATTATTAAACAATAACTGTACAGTTACTAATTCTATAAATGCAGTACTGCTCATTATTAAACAATAACTATACAGTTACTAATTCTATAAATGCAGTACTGCTCATTATTAAACAATAACTGTACAGTTACTAATTCTATAAATGCTGTACTGCTCATTATTAAACAATAACTGTACAGTTACTAATTCTATAAATGCAGTACTGCTCATTATTAAACAATAACTATACAGTTACTAATTCTATAAATGCAGTACTGCTCATTATTAAACAATAACTATACAGTTACTAATTCTATAAATGCAGTACTGCTCATTATTAAACAATAACTATACAGTTACTAATTCTATAAATGCTGTACTGCTCATTATTAAACAATAACTGTACAGTTACTATTTCTATAAATGCTGTACTGCTCATTATTAAACAATAACTGTACAGTTACTAATTCTATAAATGCTGTACTGCTCATTATTAAACAATAACTATACAGTTACTAATTCTATAAATGCAGTACTGCTCATTATTAAACAATAACTATACAGTTACTATTTCTATAAATGCTGTACTGCTCATTATTAAACAATAACTGTACAGTTACTATTTCTATAAATGCAGTACTGCTCATTATTAAACAATAACTATACAGTTACTATTTCTATAAATGCTGTACTGCTCATTATTAAACAATAACTATACAGTTACTAATTCTATAAATGCAGTACTGCTCATTATTAAACAATAACTATACAGTTACTAATTCTATAAATGCAGTACTGCTCATTATTAAACAATAACTATACAGTTACTATTTCTATAAATGCTGTACTGCTCATTATTAAACAATAACTATACAGTTACTAATTCTATAAATGCAGTACTGCTCATTATTAAACAATAACTATACAGTTACTAATTCTATAAATGCTGTACTGCTCATTATTAAACAATAACTATACAGTTACTAATTCTATAAATGCTGTACTGCTCATTATTAAACAATAACTATACAGTTACTAATTCTATAAATGCTGTACTGCTCATTATTAAACAATAACTGTACAGTTACTAATTCTATAAATGCTGTACTGCTCATTATTAAACAATAACTGTACAGTTACTATTTCTATAAATGCTGTACTGCTCATTATTAAACAATAACTATACAGTTACTATTTCTATAAATGCTGTACTGCTCATTATTAAACAATAACTGTACAGTTACTATTTCTATAAATGCAGTACTGCTCATTATTAAACAATAACTATACAGTTACTAATTCTATAAATGCAGTACTGCTCATTTTTAAACAATAACTGTACAGTTACTATTTCTATAAATGCAGTACTGCTCATTATTAAACAATAACTATACAGTTACTAATTCTATAAATGCAGTACTGCTCATTATTAAACAATAACTATACAGTTACTATTTCTATAAATGCAGTACGGCTCATTATTAAACAATAACTGTACAGTTACTATTTCTATAAATGCTGTACTGCTCATTATTAAACAATAACTATACAGTTACTCTTTCTATAAATGCAGTACTGCTCATTATTAAACAATAACTATACAGTTACTATTTCTATAAATGCAGTACTGCTCATTATTAAACAATAACTATACAGTTACTATTTCTATAAATGCAGTACTGCTCATTATTAAACAATAACTATACAGTTACTATTTCTATAAATGCTGTACTGCTCATTATTAAACAATAACTATACAGTTACTAATTCTATAAATGCTGTACTGCTCATTATTAAACAATAACTATACAGTTACTAATTCTATAAATGCAGTACTGCTCATTATTAAACAATAACTATACAGTTACTAATTCTATAAATGCTGTACTGCTCATTATTAAACAATAACTATACAGTTACTATTTCTATAAATGCAGTACGGCTCATTATTAAACAATAACTGTACAGTTACTATTTCTATAAATGCTGTACTGCTCATTATTAAACAATAACTATACAGTTACTAATTCTATAAATGCAGTACTGCTCATTATTAAACAATAACTATACAGTTACTAATTCTATAAATGCAGTACTGCTCATTATTAAACAATAACTATACAGTTACTATTTCTATAAATGCAGTACGGCTCATTATTAAACAATAACTGTACAGTTACTATTTCTATAAATGCTGTACTGCTCATTATTAAACAATAACTATACAGTTACTAATTCTATAAATGCTGTACTGCTCATTATTAAACAATAACTATACAGTTACTATTTCTATAAATGCAGTACTGCTCATTATTAAACAATAACTATACAGTTACTAATTCTATAAATGCAGTACTGCTCATTATTAAACAATAACTGTACAGTTACTATTTCTATAAATGCTGTACTGCTCATTATTAAACAATAACTGTACAGTTACTATTTCTATAAATGCAGTACTGCTCATTATTAAACAATAACTGTACAGTTACTATTTCTATAAATGCTGTACTGCTCATTATTAAACAATAACTATACAGTTACTAATTCTATAAATGCAGTACTGCTCATTATTAAACAATAACTGTACAGTTTCTAATTCTATAAATGCTGTACTGCTCATTATTAAACAATAACTATACAGTTACTAATTCTATAAATGCAGTACTGCTCATTATTAAACAATAACTATACAGTTACTATTTCTATAAATTCAGTACTGCTCATTATTAAACAATAACTATACAGTTACTAATTCTATAAATGCTGTACTGCTCATTATTAAACAATAACTATACAGTTACTATTTCTATAAATGCTGTACTGCTCATTATTAAACAATAACTATACAGTTACTAATTCTATAAATGCTGTACTGCTCATTATTAAACAATAACTGTACAGTTACTATTTCTATAAATGCTGTACTGCTCATTATTAAACAATAACTGTACAGTTACTATTTCTATAAATGCAGTACTGCTCATTATTAAACAATAACTATACAGTTACTAATTCTATAAATGCTGTACTGCTCATTATTAAACAATAACTATACAGTTACTATTTCTATAAATTCAGTACGGCTCATTATTAAACAATAACTATACAGTTACTATTTCTATAAATGCTGTACTGCTCATTATTAAACAATAACTGTACAGTTACTATTTCTATAAATGCTGTACTGCTCATTATTAAACAATAACTATACAGTTACTAATTCTATAAATGCTGTACTGCTCATTATTAAACAATAACTATACAGTTACTAATTCTATAAATGCAGTACTGCTCATTATTAAACAATAACTATACAGTTACTATTTCTATAAATTCAGTACTGCTCATTATTAAACAATAACTATACAGTTACTAATTCTATAAATGCTGTACTGCTCATTATTAAACAATAACTATACAGTTACTATTTCTATAAATGCAGTACTGCTCATTATTAAACAATAACTATACAGTTACTAATTCTATAAATGCTGTACTGCTCATTATTAAACAATAACTATACAGTTACTATTTCTATAAATGCTGTACTGCTCATTATTAAACAATAACTATACAGTTACTATTTCTATAAATGCAGTACTGCTCATTATTAAACAATAACTATACAGTTACTAATTCTATAAATGCTGTACTGCTCATTATTAAACAATAACTATACAGTTACTAATTCTATAAATGCAGTACTGCTCATTATTAAACAATAACTGTACAGTTACTATTTCTATAAATTCAGTACTGCTCATTATTAAACAATAACTATACAGTTACTATTTCTATAAATTCAGTACGGCTCATTATTAAACAATAACTATACAGTTACTATTTCTATAAATGCTGTACGGCTCATTATTAAACAATAACTGTACAGTTACTATTTCTATAAATGCTGTACGGCTCATTATTAAACAATAACTGTACAGTTACTAATTCTATAAATGCTGTACGGCTCATTATTAAACAATAACTGTACAGTTACTAATTCTATAAATGCTGTACTGCTCATTATTAAACAATAACTATACAGTTACTAATTCTATAAATGCTGTACTGCTCATTATTAAACAATAACTATACAGTTACTATTTCTATAAATGCAGTACTGCTCATTATTAAACAATAACTATACAGTTACTATTTCTATAAATGCAGTACTGCTCATTATTAAACAATAACTATACAGTTACTATTTCTATAAATGCTGTACTGCTCATTATTAAACAATAACTGTACAGTTACTATTTCTATAAATGCAGTACTGCTCATTATTAAACAATAACTAAACAGTTACTATTTCTATAAATGCAGTACTGCTCATTATTAAACAATAACTGTACAGTTACTAATTCTATAAATGCAGTACTGCTCATTATTAAACAATAACTGTACAGTTACTATTTCTATAAATGCAGTACTGCTCATTATTAAACAATAACTATACAGTTACTAATTCTATAAATGCAGTACTGCTCATTATTAAACAATAACTATACAGTTACTAATTCTATAAATGCTGTACTGCTCATTATTAAACAATAACTATACAGTTACTATTTCTATAAATGCTGTACTGCTCATTATTAAACAATAACTATACAGTTACTATTTCTATAAATGCTGTACTGCTCATTATTAAACAATAACTGTACAGTTACTATTTCTATAAATGCTGTACTGCTCATTATTAAACAATAACTATACAGTTACTATTTCTATAAATGCTGTACTGCTCATTATTAAACAATAACTATACAGTTACTAATTCTATAAATGCAGTACGGCTCATTATTAAACAATAACTATACAGTTACTATTTCTATAAATGCTGTACTGCTCATTATTAAACAATAACTATACAGTTACTAATTCTATAAATGCAGTACGGCTCATTATTAAACAATAACTATACAGTTACTAATTCTATAAATGCTGTACTGCTCATTATTAAACAATAACTATACAGTTACTATTTCTATAAATGCAGTACTGCTCATTATTAAACAATAACTATACAGTTACTAATTCTATAAATGCTGTACTGCTCATTATTAAACAATAACTATACAGTTACTATTTCTATAAATGCTGTACTGCTCATTATTAAACAATAACTGTACAGTTACTAATTCTATAAATGCTGTACTGCTCATTATTAAACAATAAATGTACAGTTACTATTTCTATAAATGCTGTACTGCTCATTATTAAACAATAACTATACAGTTACTATTTCTATAAATGCAGTACTGCTCATTATTAAACAATAACTATACAGTTACTATTTCTATAAATGCTGTACTGCTCATTATTTAACAATAACTATACAGTTACTATTTCTATAAATGCTGTACTGCTCATTATTAAACAATAACTGTACAGTTACTATTTCTATAAATGCTGTACTGCTCATTATTAAACAATAACTATACAGTTACTAATTCTATAAATGCTGTACTGCTCATTATTAAACAATAACTGTACAGTTACTATTTCTATAAATTCAGTACGGCTCATTATTAAACAATAACTGTACAGTTACTATTTCTATAAATGCTGTACTGCTCATTATTAAACAATAACTATACAGTTACTATTTCTATAAATGCAGTACTGCTCATTATTAAACAATAACTGTACAGTTACTAATTCTATAAATGCTGTACTGCTCATTATTAAACAATAACTGTACAGTTACTATTTCTATAAATGCTGTACTGCTCATTATTAAACAATAACTATACAGTTACTATTTCTATAAATGCAGTACTGCTCATTATTAAACAATAACTGTACAGTTACTAATTCTATAAATGCTGTACTGCTCATTATTAAACAATAACTGTACAGTTACTATTTCTATAAATGCTGTACTGCTCATTATTAAACAATAACTATACAGTTACTAATTCTATAAATGCTGTACTGCTCATTATTAAACAATAACTGTACAGTTACTATTTCTATAAATGCTGTACTGCTCATTATTAAACAATAACTGTACAGTTACTAATTCTATAAATGCTGTACTGCTCATTATTAAACAATAACTGTACAGTTACTATTTCTATAAATGCAGTACTGCTCATTATTAAACAATAACTATACAGTTACTATTTCTATAAATGCTGTACTGCTCATTATTAAACAATAACTATACAGTTACTATTTCTATAAATGCAGTACTGCTCATTATTAAACAATAACTGTACAGTTACTAATTCTATAAATGCTGTACTGCTCATTATTAAACAATAACTGTACAGTTACTATTTCTATAAATGCTGTACTGCTCATTATTAAACAATAACTATACAGTTACTATTTCTATAAATGCAGTACTGCTCATTATTAAACAATAACTGTACAGTTACTAATTCTATAAATGCTGTACTGCTCATTATTAAACAATAACTGTACAGTTACTATTTCTATAAATGCTGTACTGCTCATTATTAAACAATAACTATACAGTTACTAATTCTATAAATGCTGTACTGCTCATTATTAAACAATAACTGTACAGTTACTATTTCTATAAATGCTGTACTGCTCATTATTAAACAATAACTATACAGTTACTATTTCTATAAATGCAGTACTGCTCATTATTAAACAATAACTATACAGTTACTATTTCTATAAATGCTGTACTGCTCATTATTAAACAATAACTGTACAGTTACTATTTCTATAAATGCAGTACTGCTCATTATTAAACAATAACTGTACAGTTACTATTTCTATAAATGCTGTACTGCTCATTATTAAACAATAACTATACAGTTACTATTTCTATAAATGCTGTACTGCTCATTATTAAACAATAACTGTACAGTTACTATTTCTATAAATGCTGTACTGCTCATTATTAAACAATAACTATACAGTTACTAATTCTATAAATGCTGTACTGCTCATTATTAAACAATAACTGTACAGTTACTATTTCTATAAATTCAGTACGGCTCATTATTAAACAATAACTGTACAGTTACTATTTCTATAAATGCAGTACTGCTCATTATTAAACAATAACTATACAGTTACTATTTCTATAAATGCTGTACTGCTCATTATTAAACAATAACTATACAGTTACTATTTCTATAAATGCAGTACTGCTCATTATTAAACAATAACTGTACAGTTACTAATTCTATAAATGCTGTACTGCTCATTATTAAACAATAACTGTACAGTTACTATTTCTATAAATGCTGTACTGCTCATTATTAAACAATAACTATACAGTTACTATTTCTATAAATGCAGTACTGCTCATTATTAAACAATAACTGTACAGTTACTAATTCTATAAATGCTGTACTGCTCATTATTAAACAATAACTGTACAGTTACTATTTCTATAAATGCTGTACTGCTCATTATTAAACAATAACTATACAGTTACTAATTCTATAAATGCTGTACTGCTCATTATTAAACAATAACTGTACAGTTACTATTTCTATAAATGCTGTACTGCTCATTATTAAACAATAACTGTACAGTTACTAATTCTATAAATGCTGTACTGCTCATTATTAAACAATAACTGTACAGTTACTATTTCTATAAATGCAGTACTGCTCATTATTAAACAATAACTATACAGTTACTATTTCTATAAATGCTGTACTGCTCATTATTAAACAATAACTATACAGTTACTATTTCTATAAATGCAGTACTGCTCATTATTAAACAATAACTGTACAGTTACTAATTCTATAAATGCTGTACTGCTCATTATTAAACAATAACTGTACAGTTACTATTTCTATAAATGCTGTACTGCTCATTATTAAACAATAACTATACAGTTACTATTTCTATAAATGCAGTACTGCTCATTATTAAACAATAACTGTACAGTTACTAATTCTATAAATGCTGTACTGCTCATTATTAAACAATAACTGTACAGTTACTATTTCTATAAATGCTGTACTGCTCATTATTAAACAATAACTATACAGTTACTAATTCTATAAATGCTGTACTGCTCATTATTAAACAATAACTGTACAGTTACTATTTCTATAAATGCTGTACTGCTCATTATTAAACAATAACTATACAGTTACTATTTCTATAAATGCAGTACTGCTCATTATTAAACAATAACTATACAGTTACTATTTCTATAAATGCTGTACTGCTCATTATTAAACAATAACTGTACAGTTACTATTTCTATAAATGCAGTACTGCTCATTATTAAACAATAACTGTACAGTTACTATTTCTATAAATGCTGTACTGCTCATTATTAAACAATAACTATACAGTTACTATTTCTATAAATGCAGTACTGCTCATTATTAAACAATAACTATACAGTTACTATTTCTATAAATGCAGTACTGCTCATTATTAAACAATAACTATACAGTTACTATTTCTATAAATGCTGTACTGCTCATTATTAAACAATAACTATACAGTTACTATTTCTATAAATGCTGTACTGCTCATTATTAAACAATAACTATACAGTTACTATTTCTATAAATGCTGTACTGCTCATTATTAAACAATAACTGTACAGTTACTATTTCTATAAATGCTGTACTGCTCATTATTAAACAATAACTATACAGTTACTATTTCTATAAATGCTGTACTGCTCATTATTAAACAATAACTATACAGTTACTAATTCTATAAATGCAGTACGGCTCATTATTAAACAATAACTATACAGTTACTATTTCTATAAATGCTGTACTGCTCATTATTAAACAATAACTATACAGTTACTAATTCTATAAATGCAGTACGGCTCATTATTAAACAATAACTATACAGTTACTAATTCTATAAATGCTGTACTGCTCATTATTAAACAATAACTATACAGTTACTATTTCTATAAATGCAGTACTGCTCATTATTAAACAATAACTATACAGTTACTAATTCTATAAATGCTGTACTGCTCATTATTAAACAATAACTATACAGTTACTATTTCTATAAATGCTGTACTGCTCATTATTAAACAATAACTGTACAGTTACTAATTCTATAAATGCTGTACTGCTCATTATTAAACAATAAATGTACAGTTACTATTTCTATAAATGCTGTACTGCTCATTATTAAACAATAACTATACAGTTACTATTTCTATAAATGCAGTACTGCTCATTATTAAACAATAACTATACAGTTACTATTTCTATAAATGCTGTACTGCTCATTATTAAACAATAACTATACAGTTACTATTTCTATAAATGCTGTACTGCTCATTATTAAACAATAACTGTACTGTTACTATTTCTATAAATGCTGTACTGCTCATTATTAAACAATAACTATACAGTTACTATTTCTATAAATGCAGTACGGCTCATTATTAAACAATAACTATACAGTTACTATTTCTATAAATGCAGTACTGCTCATTATTAAACAATAACTATACAGTTACTAATTCTATAAATGCTGTACTGCTCATTATTAAACAATAACTATACAGTTACTATTTCTATAAATGCAGTACTGCTCATTATTAAACAATAACTATACAGTTACTATTTCTATAAATGCAGTACTGCTCATTATTAAACAATAACTATACAGTTACTAATTCTATAAATGCTGTACTGCTCATTATTAAACAATAACTGTACAGTTACTATTTCTATAAATTCAGTACGGCTCATTATTAAACAATAACTATACAGTTACTATTTCTATAAATGCAGTACTGCTCATTATTAAACAATAACTGTACAGTTACTAATTCTATAAATGCTGTACTGCTCATTATTAAACAATAACTGTACAGTTACTATTTCTATAAATGCTGTACTGCTCATTATTAAACAATAACTATACAGTTACTAATTCTATAAATGCTGTACTGCTCATTATTAAACAATAACTGTACAGTTACTATTTCTATAAATTCAGTACGGCTCATTATTAAACAATAACTGTACAGTTACTATTTCTATAAATGCAGTACTGCTCATTATTAAACAATAACTATACAGTTACTATTTCTATAAATGCTGTACTGCTCATTATTAAACAATAACTATACAGTTACTATTTCTATAAATGCAGTACTGCTCATTATTAAACAATAACTGTACAGTTACTAATTCTATAAATGCTGTACTGCTCATTATTAAACAATAACTGTACAGTTACTATTTCTATAAATGCTGTACTGCTCATTATTAAACAATAACTATACAGTTACTATTTCTATAAATGCAGTACTGCTCATTATTAAACAATAACTGTACAGTTACTAATTCTATAAATGCTGTACTGCTCATTATTAAACAATAACTGTACAGTTACTATTTCTATAAATGCTGTACTGCTCATTATTAAACAATAACTATACAGTTACTAATTCTATAAATGCTGTACTGCTCATTATTAAACAATAACTGTACAGTTACTATTTCTATAAATGCTGTACTGCTCATTATTAAACAATAACTGTACAGTTACTAATTCTATAAATGCTGTACTGCTCATTATTAAACAATAACTGTACAGTTACTATTTCTATAAATGCAGTACTGCTCATTATTAAACAATAACTATACAGTTACTATTTCTATAAATGCTGTACTGCTCATTATTAAACAATAACTATACAGTTACTAATTCTATAAATGCTGTACTGCTCATTATTAAACAATAACTATACAGTTACTATTTCTATAAATGCAGTACTGCTCATTATTAAACAATAACTATACAGTTACTAATTCTATAAATGCTGTACTGCTCATTATTAAACAATAACTATACAGTTACTATTTCTATAAATGCTGTACTGCTCATTATTAAACAATAACTGTACAGTTACTAATTCTATAAATGCTGTACTGCTCATTATTAAACAATAAATGTACAGTTACTATTTCTATAAATGCTGTACTGCTCATTATTAAACAATAACTATACAGTTACTATTTCTATAAATGCAGTACTGCTCATTATTAAACAATAACTATACAGTTACTATTTCTATAAATGCTGTACTGCTCATTATTAAACAATAACTATACAGTTACTATTTCTATAAATGCTGTACTGCTCATTATTAAACAATAACTGTACTGTTACTATTTCTATAAATGCTGTACTGCTCATTATTAAACAATAACTATACAGTTACTATTTCTATAAATGCAGTACGGCTCATTATTAAACAATAACTATACAGTTACTATTTCTATAAATGCAGTACTGCTCATTATTAAACAATAACTATACAGTTACTAATTCTATAAATGCTGTACTGCTCATTATTAAACAATAACTATACAGTTACTATTTCTATAAATGCAGTACTGCTCATTATTAAACAATAACTATACAGTTACTATTTCTATAAATGCAGTACTGCTCATTATTAAACAATAACTATACAGTTACTAATTCTATAAATGCTGTACTGCTCATTATTAAACAATAACTGTACAGTTACTATTTCTATAAATTCAGTACGGCTCATTATTAAACAATAACTATACAGTTACTATTTCTATAAATGCAGTACTGCTCATTATTAAACAATAACTGTACAGTTACTAATTCTATAAATGCTGTACTGCTCATTATTAAACAATAACTGTACAGTTACTATTTCTATAAATGCTGTACTGCTCATTATTAAACAATAACTATACAGTTACTAATTCTATAAATGCTGTACTGCTCATTATTAAACAATAACTGTACAGTTACTATTTCTATAAATGCTGTACTGCTCATTATTAAACAATAACTATACAGTTACTATTTCTATAAATGCAGTACTGCTCATTATTAACAATAACTATACAGTTACTATTTCTATAAATGCTGTACTGCTCATTATTAAACAATAACTGTACAGTTACTATTTCTATAAATGCAGTACTGCTCATTATTAAACAATAACTGTACAGTTACTATTTCTATAAATGCTGTACTGCTCATTATTAAACAATAACTATACAGTTACTATTTCTATAAATGCAGTACTGCTCATTATTAAACAATAACTATACAGTTACTATTTCTATAAATGCAGTAGTGCTCATTATTAAACAATAACTATACAGTTACTATTTCTATAAATGCTGTACTGCTCATTATTAAACAATAACTATACAGTTACTATTTCTATAAATGCTGTACTGCTCATTATTAAACAATAACTATACAGTTACTATTTCTATAAATGCTGTACTGCTCATTATTAAACAATAACTGTACAGTTACTATTTCTATAAATGCTGTACTGCTCATTATTAAACAATAACTATACAGTTACTATTTCTATAAATGCTGTACTGCTCATTATTAAACAATAACTATACAGTTACTATTTCTATAAATGCTGTACTGCTCATTATTAAACAATAACTATACAGTTACTATTTCTATAAATGCTGTACTGCTCATTATTAAACAATAACTGTACAGTTACTTTTTCTATAAATGCTGTACTGCTCATTATTAAACAATAACTATACAGTTACTATTTCTATAAATGCAGTACTGCTCATTATTAAACAATAACTATACAGTTACTATTTCTATAAATGCTGTACTGCTCATTATTAAACAATAACTGTACAGTTACTATTTCTATAAATGCTGTACTGCTCATTATTAAACAATAACTATACAGTTACTAATTCTATAAATGCTGTACTGCTCATTATGAAACAATAACTGTACAGTTACTATTTCTATAAATGCAGTACTGCTCATTATTAAACAATAACTATACAGTTACTAATTCTATAAATGCTGTACTGCTCATTATTAAACAATAACTGTACAGTTACTATTTCTATAAATGCTGTACTGCTCATTATTAAACAATAACTATACAGTTATAAATTCTATAAATGCTGTACTGCTCATTATTAAACAATAACTATACAGTTACTATTTCTATAAATGCTGTACTGCTCATTATTAAACAATAACTATACAGTTACTAATTCTATAAATGCTGTACTGCTCATTATTAAACAATAACTGTACAGTTACTATTTCTATAAATGCTGTACTGCTCATTATTAAACAATAACTATACAGTTACTATTTCTATAAATGCAGTACTGCTCATTATTAAACAATAACTATACAGTTACTATTTCTATAAATGCTGTACTGCTCATTATTAAACAATAACTATACAGTTACTATTTCTATAAATGCTGTACTGCTCATTATTAAACAATAACTGTACAGTTACTATTTCTATAAATGCTGTACTGCTCATTATTAAACAATAACTATACAGTTACTAATTCTATAAATGCTGTACTGCTCATTATTAAACAATAACTGTACAGTTACTATTTCTATAAATGCTGTACTGCTCATTATTAAACAATAACTGTACAGTTACTATTTCTATAAATGCTGTACTGCTCATTATTAAACAATAACTATACAGTTACTATTTCTATAAATGCAGTACTGCTCATTATTAAACAATAACTATACAGTTACTATTTCTATAAATGCAGTACTGCTCATTATTAAACAATAACTATACAGTTACTATTTCTATAAATGCTGTACTGCTCATTATTAAACAATAACTGTACAGTTACTATTTCTATAAATGCTGTACTGCTCATTATTAAACAATAACTGTACAGTTACTAATTCTATAAATGCTGTACTGCTCATTATTAAACAATAACTATACAGTTACTATTTCTATAAATGCTGTACTGCTCATTATTAAACAATAACTATACAGTTACTAATTCTATAAATGCTGTACTGCTCATTATTAAACAATAACTATACAGTTACTAATTCTATAAATGCTGTACTGCTCATTATTAAACAATAACTATACAGTTACTAATTCTATAAATGCAGTACTGCTCATTATTAAACAATAACTATACAGTTACTAATTCTATAAATGCTGTACTGCTCATTATTAAACAATAACTATACAGTTACTATTTCTATAAATGCTGTACTGCTCATTATTAAACAATAACTATACAGTTACTATTTCTATAAATGCTGTACTGCTCATTATTAAACAATAACTGTACAGTTACTATTTCTATAAATGCAGTACTGCTCATTATTAAACAATAACTATACAGTTACTATTTCTATAAATGCTGTACTGCTCATTATTAAACAATAACTGTACAGTTACTATTTCTATAAATGCTGTACTGCTCATTATTAAACAATAACTATACAGTTACTATTTCTATAAATGCAGTACTGCTCATTATTAAACAATAACTATACAGTTACTATTTCTATAAATGCAGTACTGCTCATTATTAAACAATAACTGTACAGTTACTATTTCTATAAATGCTGTACTGCTCATTATTAAACAATAACTATACAGTTACTATTTCTATAAATGCTGTACTGCTCATTATTAAACAATAACTGTACAGTTACTATTTCTATAAATGCAGTACTGCTCATTATTAAACAATAACTATACAGTTACTATTTCTATAAATGCAGTACTGCTCATTATTAAACAATAACTATACAGTTACTATTTCTATAAATGCAGTACTGCTCATTATTAAACAATAACTATACAGTTACTATTTCTATAAATGCTGTACTGCTCATTATTAAACAATAACTATACAGTTACTATTTCTATAAATGCTGTACTGCTCATTATTAAACAATAACTATACAGTTACTAATTCTATAAATGCTGTACTGCTCATTATTAAACAATAACTGTACAGTTACTATTTCTATAAATGCTGTACTGCTCATTATTAAACAATAACTGTACAGTTACTATTTCTATAAATGCTGTACTGCTCATTATTAAACAATAACTATACAGTTACTATTTCTATAAATGCAGTACTGCTCATTATTAAACAATAACTATACAGTTACTATTTCTATAAATGCTGTACTGCTCATTATTAAACAATAACTGTACAGTTACTAATTCTATAAATGCAGTACTGCTCATTATTAAACAATAACTATACAGTTACTAATTCTATAAATGCTGTACTGCTCATTATTAAACAATAACTGTACAGTTACTATTTCTATAAATGCTGTACTGCTCATTATTAAACAATAACTATACAGTTACTATTTCTATAAATGCAGTACTGCTCATTATTAAACAATAACTGTACAGTTACTATTTCTATAAATGCTGTACTGCTCATTATTAAACAATAACTGTACAGTTACTATTCTATAAATGCAGTACTGCTCATTATTAAACAATAACTATACAGTTACTAATTCTATAAATGCTGTACTGCTCATTATTAAACAATAACTATACAGTTACTAATTTCTATAAATGCTGTACTGCTCATTATTAAACAATAACTATACAGTTACTAATTCTATAAATGCAGTACTGCTCATTATTAAACAATTACTGTACAGTTACTATTTCTATAAATGCTGTACTGCTCATTATTAAACAATAACTATACAGTTACTAATTCTATAAATGCTGTACTGCTCATTATTAAACAATAACTATACAGTTA